>NW_027446113.1:0-85224 GCF_038048845.1 Mixophyes fleayi | reverse complement strand
TTGATTCAATTCATGATTCATGATTCGATTCATGATTTTTGATTCATGGATCATTATTCGATTCATGATTCAATTCATGATTCATGATTCATGATTTAATTCATGATTCATGATTCATGATTCATGATTCAATTCATAATTCATGATTCATGATTCATGATTCAATTCATGATTCATGATTCGATTCATGATTCTTGATTCATTAATCATGATTTGATTCATGATTCATGATTCATGATTCAATTCATGATTCATGATTCATGATTCAATTTATTATTCATGATTCATGATTCAATTTATTATTCATGATTCATGATTTAATTCATTATTCAATTCATGATTCATGATTCAATTCAGGATTCAATTCATAATTCATGATTCATGATTCAATTCATGATTCATGATTCAATTCCTGATTCATGATTCAATTCATGATTCATAATTTATGATTCATGATTCAATTCATGATTCATGATTTAATTCATGATTCATGATTCGATTCATGATTCATGATTCATGTGATTCAATTCATGATTCATGATTCATGATTCATGATTCATGATTCAATTCCTGATTCTTGATTCAATTCATAATTCATAATTTATGATTCATGATTCAATTCATGATTCATGATTTAAGATTCATGATTCATGATTCAATTCATGATTCATGATTCAATTCATTATTCATGATTCGATTCATGATTTTTGATTCATGATTCATGATTCGATTCATGATTCATGATTCATGATTCACTTCATGATTCATGATTCATGATTCATGATTCATGATTCAATTCATGATTCTTGATTCATGATTCAAAATTCGATTCATGATTCATGATTCATGATTCAATTCATGATTCATGATTCATGATTCATTATTCAATTCATGATTCAAGATTCATGATTCGATTCATGATTCATGATTCGATTCATGATTCATGATTCAATTCATGATTCGATTCATGATTCATGATTCAATTCATGATTCAAGATATGATTCATGATTAATGATTCAATTCATGATTCATAATTCATGATTCATGAATCAATTCATGATTCATAATTCATGATTCATGATTCAATTCATGATTCACGATTCATGATTCAATTCATGATTCATGATTCAATTCATGATTCATGATTCATGATTAGATAAATGATTCATGATTTATGATTCAATTCATGATTCATGATTCATGATTCAATTCGTGATTCATAATTCATGATTCATGATTCAATTCATAATTCATGATTCATGATTCAATTCATGATTCATGATTCATGATTCGATTTATGATTCATGATTTATGATTCAATTCATGATTCGAATCCTAATTCTTATTTATGATTTATGATTTGATTTATGATTCATGATTCATGATTCATGATTCATGATTCAATTCATGATTCATGATTCGATTCATGATTCTTGATTCATGATTCATGATTTGATTCATGATTCATGATTCAATTCATGATTCATGATTCATGTTTCATTTCATGATTCATGATTCAATCCATGATTCAATTCATGATTCATGATTCAATTTATTATTCATGATTCATGATTTAATTCATTATTCAATTCATGATTCATGATTCAATTCAGGATTCAATTCATGATTCATGATTCATGATTCAATTCATGATTCATGATTCGATTCATGATTCATGATTTATGATTCAATTTATGATTCATGATTCATGATTAATGATTCAATTCCTGATTCATGATTCAATTCATGATTCATAATTTATGATTCATGATTCAATTCATGATTCATGATTCATGATTCATGATTCGATTTATGATTCATGATTCATGATTCAATTCATGATTCATGATTCAATTCATTATTCGAATCCTGATTCATGATTCATGATTCATGATTCATGATTCATGATTCGATTTATGATTCATGATTCATGATTCAATTCATGATTCATGATTCAATTCATGATTCATGATTCGATTCATGATTTTTGATTCATGATTCATGATTCGATTCATGATTCATGATTCATGATTCACTTCATGATTCATGATTCATGATTCATGATTCATGATTCAATTCATGATTCATGATTTAATTCATGATTCTTGATTCATGATTCATAATTCGATTCATGATTCATGATTCATGATTTATGATTCAATTCATGATTCAATTCATGATTCATAATTCATGATTCATGATTCAATTCATGATTCATGATTCATGATTCAATTCATGATTCATGATTCATGATTCGATTCATGATTCATGATTTATGATTCAATTCATGATTCATGATTCAATTCATGATTCATGATTCGATTCATGATTCATGATTCATGATTCATGATTCAATTCATGATTCATGATTCAATTCATGATTCATGATTCGATTCATGATTCATGATTCATGATTCAATTCATGATTCATGATTCATGATTCAATTCATGATTCATGATTCATGATTCATGATTCAATTCATGATTCATGATTCATGATTCAATTCATGATTCATGATTCATGATTCGATTCATGATTCATGATTCAATTCATGATTCATGATTCATGATTCATGATTCATGATTCAATTCATGATTCATGATTCATGATTCAATTCATGATTCATGATTCATGATTCGATTCATGATTCATGATCCATGCTTCAATTCATGATTCATGATTCATGATTTAATTCATGATTCAATTCATGATTCGATTCATGATCCATGATTCAATTCATGATTCATAATTCATGATTCATGATTCGATTCATGATTCATGATTCATGATTCAATTCATGATTCATAATTTATGATTCATGAATCAATTCATGATTCATAATTCATGATTCATGATTCAATTCATGATTCATGATTCATGATTCATGATTTATGATTCAATTCATGATTCATGATTCAATTCATGATTCATGATTCATGATTCGATTCATGATTCATGATTTATGATTCAATTCATGATTCATGATTCATGATTCAATTCATGATTCATAATTCATGATTCATGATTCAATTCATGATTCATGCTTCAATTCATGATTCATGATTCATGATAAATGATTCAATTCATGATTCATGATTAATGATTTGATTCATGATTCATGATTCATGATTCGATTCATGATTCATGATTTATGATTCAATTCATGATTCATGATTCATGATTCAATTCATGATTCATAATTTATGATTCATGATTCAATTCATGATTCATGATTCAATTCATGATTCATGATTCAATTCATGATTCATGATTCAATTCATGATTCATGATTCATGATTCGATTCATGATTCATGATTTATGATTCATTTTCATGATTCATGATTCATGATTCAATTCATGATTCATAATTTATGATTCATGATTCAATTCATGATTCATGATTCAATTCATGATTCATGATTCGATTCATGATTCATGATTCATGATTCAATTCATGATTCATAATTTATGATTCATGATTCAATTCATGATTCAATTCATGATTCATGATTCGATTCATGATTCATGATTCATGATTCAATTCATGATTCATGATTCATGATTCATGATTCATGATTCATGATTCAATTCCTGATTCATGATTTAATTCATAATTCATAATTTATGATTCATGATTCAATTCATGATTCATGATTTAAGATATACGATTCATGATTCAATTCATGATTCATGATTCAATTCATTATTCGAATCCTGATTCATGATTCATGATTCATGATTCATGATTCGATTTATGATTCATGATTCATGATTCAATTCATGATTCATGATTCAATTCATGATTCATGATTCGATTCATGATTTTTGATTCATGATTCATGATTCGATTCATGATTCATGATTCGATTCATGATTCATGATTCACTTCATGATTCATGATTCATGATTCATGATTCATGATTCAATTCATGATTCATGATTTAATTCATGATTCTTGATTCATGATTCATAATTCGATTCATGATTCATGATTCATGATTTAAGATATACGATTCATGATTCAATTCATGATTCATGATTCAATTCATTATTCGAATCCTGATTCATGATTCATGATTCATGATTCATGATTCGATTTATGATTCATGATTCATGATTCAATTCATGATTCATGATTCAATTCATGATTCATGATTCGATTCATGATTTTTGATTCATGATTCATGATTCGATTCATGATTCATGATTCGATTCATGATTCATGATTCACTTCATGATTCATGATTCATGATTCATGATTCATGATTCAATTCATGATTCATGATTTAATTCATGATTCTTGATTCATGATTCATAATTCGATTCATGATTCATGATTCATGATTTATGATTCAATTCATGATTCAATTCATGATTCAATTCATGATTCATAATTCATGATTCATGATTCAATTCATGATTCATGATTCATGATTCAATTCATGATTCATGATTCATGATTCGATTCATGATTCATGATTTATGATTCAATTCATGATTCATGATTCGATTCATGATTCATGATTCATGATTCAATTCATGATTCATGATTCATGATTCAATCCATGATTCAATTCATGATTCATGATTCAATTTATTATTCATGATTCATGATTTAATTCATTATTCAATTCATGATTCATGATTCAATTCAGGATTCAATTCATGATTCATGATTCATGATTCAATTCATGATTCATGATTCGATTCATGATTCATGATTTATGATTCAATTTATGATTCATGATTCATGATTAATGATTCAATTCCTGATTCATGATTCAATTCATGATTCATAATTTATGATTCATGATTCAATTCATGATTCATGATTCATGATTCATGATTCGATTTATGATTCATGATTCATGATTCAATTCATGATTCATGATTCAATTCATTATTCGAATCCTGATTCATGATTCATGATTCATGATTCATGATTCGATTTATGATTCATGATTCATGATTCAATTCATGATTCATGATTCAATTCATGATTCATGATTCGATTCATGATTTTTGATTCATGATTCATGATTCGATTCATGATTCATGATTCATGATTCACTTCATGATTCATGATTCATGATTCATGATTCATGATTCAATTCATGATTCATGATTTAATTCATGATTCTTGATTCATGATTCATAATTCGATTCATGATTCATGATTCATGATTTATGATTCAATTCATGATTCAATTCATGATTCATAATTCATGATTCATGATTCAATTCATGATTCATGATTCATGATTCAATTCATGATTCATGATTCATGATTCGATTCATGATTCATGATTTATGATTCAATTCATGATTCATGATTCGATTCATGATTCATGATTCATGATTCAATTCATGATTCATGATTCATGATTCAATTCATGATTCATGATTCGATTCATGATTCATGATTTATGATTCATGATTCAATTCATGATTCATGATTCAATTCATGATTCATGATTCGATTCATGATTCATGATTCATGATTCAATTCATGATTCATGATTCATGATTCAATTCATGATTCATGATTCATGATTCATGATTCAATTCATGATTCATGATTCATGATTCAATTCATGATTCATGATTCATGATTCGATTCATGATTCATGATTCAATTCATGATTCATGATTCATGATTCATGATTCATGATTCAATTCATGATTCATGATTCATGATTCAATTCATGATTCATGATTCATGATTCGATTCATGATTCATGATCCATGCTTCAATTCATGATTCATGATTCATGATTTAATTCATGATTCAATTCATGATTCGATTCATGATCCATGATTCAATTCATGATTCATAATTCATGATTCATGATTCGATTCATGATTCATGATTCATGATTCAATTCATGATTCATAATTTATGATTCATGAATCAATTCATGATTCATAATTCATGATTCATGATTCAATTCATGATTCATGATTCATGATTCATGATTTATGATTCAATTCATGATTCATGATTCAATTCATGATTCATGATTCATGATTCGATTCATGATTCATGATTTATGATTCAATTCATGATTCATGATTCATGATTCAATTCATGATTCATAATTCATGATTCATGATTCAATTCATGATTCATGATTCAATTCATGATTCATGATTCATGATAAATGATTCAATTCATGATTCATGATTAATGATTTGATTCATGATTCATGATTCATGATTCGATTCATGATTCATGATTTATGATTCAATTCATGATTCATGATTCATGATTCAATTCATGATTCATAATTTATGATTCATGATTCAATTCATGATTCATGATTCAATTCATGATTCATGATTCAATTCATGATTCATGATTCATGATTCGATTCATGATTCATGATTTATGATTCATTTTCATGATTCATGATTCATGATTCAATTCATGATTCATAATTTATGATTCATGATTCAATTCATGATTCATGATTCAATTCATGATTCATGATTCGATTCATGATTCATGATTCATGATTCAATTCATGATTCATAATTTATGATTCATGATTCAATTCATGATTCAATTCATGATTCATGATTCGATTCATGATTCATGATTCATGATTCAATTCATGATTCATGATTCATGATTCATGATTCATGATTCAATTCATGATTCATGATTCATGATTCATGATTCATGATTCATGATTCAATTCCTGATTCATGATTTAATTCATAATTCATAATTTATGATTCATGATTCAATTCATGATTCATGATTTAAGATATACGATTCATGATTCAATTCATGATTCATGATTCAATTCATTATTCGAATCCTGATTCATGATTCATGATTCATGATTCATGATTCGATTTATGATTCATGATTCATGATTCAATTCATGATTCATGATTCAATTCATGATTCATGATTCGATTCATGATTTTTGATTCATGATTCATGATTCGATTCATGATTCATGATTCGATTCATGATTCATGATTCACTTCATGATTCATGATTCATGATTCATGATTCATGATTCAATTCATGATTCATGATTTAATTCATGATTCTTGATTCATGATTCATAATTCGATTCATGATTCATGATTCATGATTTAAGATATACGATTCATGATTCAATTCATGATTCATGATTCAATTCATTATTCGAATCCTGATTCATGATTCATGATTCATGATTCATGATTCGATTTATGATTCATGATTCATGATTCAATTCATGATTCATGATTCAATTCATGATTCATGATTCGATTCATGATTTTTGATTCATGATTCATGATTCGATTCATGATTCATGATTCGATTCATGATTCATGATTCACTTCATGATTCATGATTCATGATTCATGATTCAATTCATGATTCATGATTTAATTCATGATTCTTGATTCATGATTCATAATTCGATTCATGATTCATGATTCATGATTTATGATTCAATTCATGATTCAATTCATGATTCAATTCATGATTCATAATTCATGATTCATGATTCAATTCATGATTCATGATTCATGATTCAATTCATGATTCATGATTCATGATTCGATTCATGATTCATGATTTATGATTCAATTCATGATTCATGATTCGATTCATGATTCATGATTCATGATTCAATTCATGATTCATGATTCATGATTCAATTCATGATTCATGATTCATGATTCAATTCATGATTCATGATTCAATTCATGATTCATGATTTATGATTCAATTCATGATTCATGATTCGATTCATGATTCATGATTCATGATTCAATTAATGATTCATGATTCATGATTCATGATTCAATTCATGATTCATGATTCGATTCATGATTCATGATTCATGATTCATGATTCAATTCATGATTCATGATTCAATTCATGATTCAATTCATGATTCATGATTCATGATTCAATTCATGATTCATGATTCATGATTCAATTCATGATTCATGATTCATGATTCATGATTCAATTCATGATTCATGATTCATGATTCAATTCATGATTCATGATTCATGATTCGATTCATGATCATGATCCATGCTTCAATTCATGATTCATGATTCATGATTTAATTCATGATTCAATTCATGATTCGATTCATGATCCATGATTCAATTCATGATTCATAATTCATGATTCATGATTTGATTCATGATTCATGATTCAATTCATGATTCATAATTTATGATTCATGAATCAATTCATGATTCATAATTCATGATTCATGATTCAATTCATGATTCATGATTCATGATTCATGATTTATGATTCAATTCATGATTCATGATTCAATTCATGATTCATGATTCGATTCATGATTCATGATTTATGATTCAATTCATGATTCATGATTCATGATTCAATTCATGATTCATAATTCGTGATTCATGATTCAATTCATGATTCATGATTCATGATAAATGATTCAATTCATGATTCATGATTCGATTCATGATTCATGATTTATGATTCAATTCATGATTCAAATCCTAATTCAATTTATGATTCATGATTTGATTTATGATTCATGATTCATGATTCAATTCATGATTCATGATTCATGATTCAATTCATGATTCATGATTCATGATTCATGATTCAATTCATGATTCATGATTCAATTCATGATTCATGATTTTTGATTAATGATTTATGATTCGATTCATGATTCATGATTCATGATTCAATTCATGATTCATGATTCATGATTCAATTCATGATTCATGATTCAATTCATTATTTGAATCCTGATTCATGATTCATGATTCATGATTCATGATTCGATTTATGATTCATGATTCATGATTCAATTCATGATTCATGATTCAATTCATGATTCATGATTCAATTCATGATTCATGATTTGATTCATGATTTTTGATTCATGATTCATGATTCAATTCATGATTCATGATTCATGATTCAAATCATGATTCATGATTTAATTCATAATTCTTGATTCATGATTCATAATTCGATTCATGATTCATGATTCATGATTTATGATTCAATTCATGATTCAATTCATGATTCATGATTCATGATTCAATTCATGATTCATGATTCATGATTCGATTCATGATTCATGATTTATGATTCAATTCATGATTCATGATTCCATTCATGATTCATAATTCATGATTCAATTCATGATTCATGATTCATGATTCATGATTCAATTCATGATTCATGATTCAATTCATGATTCATGATTCGATTCATGATTCATGATTCATGATTCATGATTCAATACATGATTCATGATTCGATTCATGATTCATGATTCATGATTCATGATTCAATACATGATTCATGATTCGATTCATGATTCATGATTCATGATTCAATTCATGATTCATGATTCATGATTCAATTCATGATTCATGATTCATGATTCATGATTCAATTCATGATTCATGATTCATGATTCAATTCATGATTCATGATTCGATTCATGATTCATGATTCATGATTCAATTCATGATTCATGATTCATGATTCATGATTCAATTCATGATTCATGATTCAATTCATGATTCATGATTCGATTCATGATTCATGATTCATGATTCAATTCATGATTCATGATTCATGATTCAATTCATGATTCATGATTCATGATTCATGATTCAATTCATGATTCATGATTCATGATTCAATTCATGATTCATGATTCGATTCATGATTCATGATTCATGATTCAATTCATGATTCATGATTCATGATTCATGATTCAATTCATGATTCATGATTCAATTCATGATTCATGATTCGATTCATGATTCATGATTCATGATTCAATTCATGATTCATGATTCAATTCATGATTCATGATTCGATTCATGATTCATGATTCATGATTCAATTCATGATTCATGATTCATGATTCAATTCATGATTCATGATTCATGACTCATGATCCATGCTTCAATTCATGATTCATGATTCATCTATTTAATTCATGATTCAATTCAATGATTCTATCCATGATCCATCAGATTCAATCATGATTCATAATGATTTATGATTCGATTCATAATTCATGATTCAATTCATGATTCATAATTTATGATTCATGAATCAATTCATGATTCATAATTCATGATTAATGATTCATTTCATGATTCATTCATGATTCATGATTTATGATTCAATTCATGATTCATGATTCAATTCATGATTCATGATTCGATTCATGATTCATGATTTATGATTCAATTCATGATTCATGATTCATGATTCAATTCATGATTCATAATTCATGATTCATGATTCAATTCATGATTCATGATTCAATTCATGATTCATGATTCATGATAAATGATTCAATTCATGATTCATGATTCGATTCATGATTCATGATTTATGATTCAATTCATGATTCGAATCCTAATTCAATTTATGATTCATGATTTGATTTATGATTCATGATTCATGATTCATGTCATGATTCATGATTCATGATTCATGTCATGATTCATGATTCATGATTCATGATTCAATTCATGATTCATGATTCATGATTCAATTCATGATTCATGATTCATGATTCATGATTCATGATTCAATTCATGATTCATGATTCATGATTCAATTCATGATTCATGATTTTTGATTCATGATTTATGATTCAATTCATGATTCATGATTCATGATTCATGATTCAATTAATGATTCATGATTCATGATTCATGATTCAAGATTCAATTCATAATTCATGATTCATGATTCATGATTCAATTCATGATTCATGATTCGATTCATGATTCTTGATTCATGATTCATGTTTTGATTCATGATTCATGATTCAATTCATGATTCATGATTCGATTCATGATTCATGATTCATGTTTTGATTCATGATTCATGATTCATGATTCATGATTCATGATTCAATTCATGATTCATGATTCATGTTTCATTTCATGATTCATGATTCATGATTCAATTCATGATTCATGATTCATGATTCAATTCATGATTCATGATTCATAATTCAATCCATGATTTAATTCATGATTCATGATTCAATTTATTATTCATGATTCATGATTTAATTCATTATTCAATTCATGATTCATGATTCAATTCAGAATTCAATTCATGATTCATGATTCATGATTTAATTCATGATTCATGATTCATGATTCAATTCATGATTCATGATTCATGATTCATGATTCATGATTCATGATTCAATTCATGATTCATGATTCATGATTCAATTCATGATTCATGATTCATGATTCAATTCATGATTCATAATTTATGATTCATGATTCAATTCATGATTCATGATTCAAGATTCATGATTTATGATTCAATTCATGATTCAAATCCTGATTCATGATTCATGATTCATGATTCATGATTCAATTCATAATTCATGATTCATGATTCATGATTCAATTCATAATTCATGATTCATGATTCATGATTCAATTCATAATTCATAATTCATGATTCATGATTCATGATTCAATTCATGATTCATGATTCATGATTCATGATTCATGATTCATGATTCAATTCATGATTCATGATTCATGATTCAATTCATGATTCATGATTCATGATTCAATTCCTGATTCATGATTCAATTCATGATTCATAATTTATGATTCATGATTCAATTCATGATTCATGATTCAAGATTCATGATTTATGATTCAATTCATGATTCAAATCCTGATTCATGATTCATGATTCATGATTCATGATTCAATTCATAATTCATGATTCATGATTCATGATTCAATTCATAATTCATGATTCATGATTCATGATTCAATTCATAATTCATAATTCATGATTCATGATTCATGATTCAATTCATGATTCATGATTCATGATTCATGATTCATGATTCATGATTCATGATTCAATTCATGATTCATGATTCATGATTCAATTCATGATTCATGATTCATGATTCAATTCCTGATTCATGATTCAATTCATGATTCATAATTTATGATTCATGATTCAATTCATGATTCATGATTCAAGATTCATGATTTATGATTCAATTCATGATTCGAATCCTGATTCATGATTCATGATTCATGATTCATGATTCAATTCATAATTCATGATTTATGATTCATGATTCAATTCATAATTCATGATTCATGATTCAATTCATAATTCATAATTCATGATTCATGATTCATGATTCAATTCATGATTCATGATTTAATTCATGATTCTTGATTCATGATTCATAATTCGATTCATGATTCATGATTCATGATTTATGATTCAATTCATGATTCAATTCATGATTCAATTCATGATTCATAATTCATGATTCATGATTCAATTCATGATTCATGATTCATGATTCAATTCATGATTCATGATTCATGATTCGATTCATGATTCATGATTTATGATTCAATTCATGATTCATGATTCGATTCATGATTCATGATTCATGATTCAATTCATGATTCATGATTCATGATTCAATTCATGATTCATGATTCATGATTCAATTCATGATTCATGATTCAATTCATGATTCATGATTTATGATTCAATTCATGATTCATGATTCGATTCATGATTCATGATTCATGATTCAATTCATGATTCATGATTCATGATTCAATTCATGATTCATGATTCATGATTCAATTCATGATTCATGATTCGATTCATGATTCATGATTCATGATTCATGATTCAATTCATGATTCATGATTCAATTCATGATTCAATTCATGATTCATGATTCATGATTCAATTCATGATTCATGATCCATGATTCAATTCATGATTCATGATTCATGATTCATGATTCAATTCATGATTCATGATTCATGATTCAATTCATGATTCATGATTCATGATTCGATTCATGATTCATGATCCATGCTTCAATTCATGATTCATGATTCATGATTTAATTCATGATTCAATTCATGATTCGATTCATGATCCATGATTCAATTCATGATTCATAATTCATGATTCATGATTTGATTCATGATTCATGATTCATGATTCAATTCATGATTCATAATTTATGATTCATGAATCAATTCATGATTCATAATTCATGATTCATGATTCAATTCATGATTCATGATTCATGATTTATGATTCAATTCATGATTCATGATTCAATTCATGATTCATGATTCGATTCATGATTCATGATTTATGATTCAATTCATGATTCAAATCCTAATTCAATTTATGATTCATGATTTGATTTATGATTCATGATTCATGATTCATGATTCAATTCATGATTCATGATTCATGATTCAATTCATGATTCATGATTCATGATTCATGATTCAATTCATGATTCATGATTCAATTCATGATTCATGATTTTTGATTCATGATTTATGATTCGATTCATGATTCATGATTCATGATTCAATTCATGATTCATGATTCATGATTCAATTCATGATTCATGATTCAATTCATTATTTGAATCCTGATTCATGATTCATGATTCATGATTCATGATTCATGATTCATGATTCGATTTATGATTCATGATTCATGATTCAATTCATGATTCATGATTCAATTCATGATTCATGATTCAATTCATGATTCATGATTTGATTCATGATTTTTGATTCATGATTCATGATTCAATTCATGATTCATGATTCATGATTCAAATCATGATTCATGATTTAATTCATAATTCTTGATTCATGATTCATAATTCGATTCATGATTCATGATTCATGATTTATGATTCAATTCATGATTCAATTCATGATTCATGATTCATGATTCAATTCATGATTCATGATTCATGATTCGATTCATGATTCATGATTTATGATTCAATTCATGATTCATGATTCGATTCATGATTCATAATTCATGATTCAATTCATGATTCATGATTCATGATTCATGATTCAATTCATGATTCATGATTCAATTCATGATTCATGATTCGATTCATGATTCATAAATCATGATTCATGATTCAATACATGATTCATGATTCGATTCATGATTCATGATTCATGATTCAATTCATGATTCATGATTCATGATTCAATTCATGATTCATGATTCATGATTCATGATTCAATTCATGATTCATGATTCATGATTCAATTCATGATTCATGATTCGATTCATGATTCATGATTCATGATTCAATTCATGATTCATGATTCATGATTCATGATTCAATTCATGATTCATGATTCAATTCATGATTCATGATTCGATTCATGATTCATGATTCATGATTCAATTCATGATTCATGATTCAATTCATGATTCATGATTCGATTCATGATTCATGATTCATGATTCAATTCATGATTCATGATTCATGATTCAATTCATGATTCATGATTCATGATTCATGATCCATGCTTCAATTCATGATTCATGATTCATGATTTAATTCATGATTCAATTCATGATTCTATTCATGATCCATGATTCAATTCATGATTCATAATTCATGATTTATGATTCGATTCATGATTCATGATTCAATTCATGATTCATAATTTATGATTCATGAATCAATTCATGATTCATAATTCATGATTAATGATTCATTTCATGATTCATGATTCATGATTCATGATTTATGATTCAATTCATGATTCATGATTCAATTCATGATTCATGATTCGATTCATGATTCATGATTTATGATTCAATTCATGATTCATGATTCATGATTCAATTCATGATTCATAATTCATGATTCATGATTCAATTCATGATTCATGATTCAATTCATGATTCATGATTCATGATAAATGATTCAATTCATGATTCATGATTCATGATTCGATTCATGATTCATGATTTATGATTCAATTCATGATTCGAATCCTAATTCAATTTATGATTCATGATTTGATTTATGATTCATGATTCATGATTCATGTCATGATTCATGATTCATGATTCATGTCATGATTCATGATTCATGATTCATGATTCAATTCATGATTCATGATTCATGATTCAATTCATGATTCATGATTCATGATTCATGATTCATGATTCAATTCATGATTCATGATTCATGATTCAATTCATGATTCATGATTTTTGATTCATGATTTATGATTCAATTCATGATTCATGATTCATGATTCATGATTCAATTAATGATTCATGATTCATGATTCATGATTCAATTCATAATTCATGATTCATGATTCATGATTCAATTCATGATTCATGATTCGATTCATGATTCATGATTCATGTTTTGATTCATGATTCATGATTCATGATTCATGATTCATGATTCAATTCATGATTCATGATTCATGTTTCATTTCATGATTCATGATTCATGATTCAATTCATGATTCATGATTCATGATTCAATTTATTATTCATGATTCATGATTTAATTCATTATTCAATTCAATGATTCATGATTCAATTCAGAATTCAATTCATGATTCATGATTCATGATTTAATTCATGATTCATGATTCATGATTCAATTCATGATTCATGATTCATGATTCATGATTCATGATTCATGATTCAATTCATGATTCATGATTCATGATTCAATTCATGATTCATGATTCATGATTCAATTCATGATTCATAATTTATGATTCATGATTCAATTCATGATTCATGATTCAAGATTCATGATTTATGATTCAATTCATGATTCAAATCCTGATTCATGATTCATGATTCATGATTCATGATTCAATTCATAATTCATGATTCATGATTCATGATTCAATTCATAATTCATGATTCATGATTCATGATTCAATTCATAATTCATAATTCATGATTCATGATTCATGATTCAATTCATGATTCATGATTCATGATTCATGATTCATGATTCATGATTCAATTCATGATTCATGATTCATGATTCAATTCATGATTCATGATTCATGATTCAATTCCTGATTCATGATTCAATTCATGATTCATAATTTATGATTCATGATTCAATTCATGATTCATGATTCAAGATTCATGATTTATGATTCAATTCATGATTCAAATCCTGATTCATGATTCATGATTCATGATTCAATTCATAATTCATGATTCATGATTCATGATTCAATTCATAATTCATGATTCATGATTCATGATTCAATTCATAATTCATAATTCATGATTCATGATTCATGATTCAATTCATGATTCATGATTCATGATTCATGATTCATGATTCAATTCATGATTCATGATTCATGATTCAATTCATGATTCATGATTCATGATTCAATTCATGATTCATAATTTATGATTCATGATTCAATTCATGATTCATGATTCAAGATTCATGATTTATGATTCAATTCATGATTCGAATCCTGATTCATGATTCATGATTCATGATTCATGATTCAATTCATAATTCATGATTTATGATTCATGATTCAATTCATAATTCATGATTCATGATTCATGATTCATGATTCAATTCATAATTCATAATTCATGATTCATGATTCATGATTCAATTCATGTTTCATGATTCAATTCATGATTCTTGACTCATGATTCATAATTCAATTAATGATTCATGATTCATGATTCATGATTCGATTCATGATTCATGATTCATGGTTCAATTCATGATTCATGATTCAATTCATGAATCATGATTCAATACAGGATTCATGATTCATGATTCAATTCATGATTCATGATTCATGATTCATGATTCAATTTATGATTCATGATTCATGATTTAATTCATGATTCAATTCATGATTCATGATTCAGTTCATGATTCAATTCATGATTCATGATTCTTGATTCAATTCATGATTCATGATTCAATTCATGATTCATAATTCAATTCGTGATTCATGATTTGATTCATAATTCAATTCATGATTCATGATTCAATTCATGATTCATGATTCATGATTCAATTCATGATTCATGATTCATGATTCAATTCTTAATTCATTATTCGATTCATGATTTTTGATTCATGATTCATGATTTGATTCATGATTCATGATTCATGATTCAATTCATGATTCATGATTCATGATTCAATTCATGATTCATGATTCATGATTCAATTCATGATTCAATTCATGATTCATGATTCAGTTCATGATTCAATTCATGATTCATGATTCTTGATTCAATTCATGATTCAATTCATGATTCATGATTCAGTTCATGATTCAATTCATGATTCATGATTCTTGATTCAATTCATGATTCATGATTCAATTCATGATTCATAATTCAATTCGTGATTCATGATTTGATTCATAATTCAATTCATGATTCATGATTCAATTCCTGATTCATGATTCATGATTCAATTCATGATTCATGATTCATGATTCAATTCTTGATTCATTATTCGATTCATGATTTTTGATTCATGATTCATGATTCGATTCATGATTCATGATTCAATTCATGATTCATGATTCATGATTCATGACTCAATTCATGATTCATGATTCAATTCATAATTCATGATTCATGATTCATGATTCAATTCATGATTCATGATTCATGATTCAATTAATGATTCATGATTTGATTCATGATTCATGATTCATGATTCAATTCATGATTCATGATTCATGATTCAATTCATGATTCATGATTCATGATTCAATTCATGATTCAATTCATGATTCATGATTCAATTTATTATTCATGATTCATGATTTAATTCATGATTCAATTCATGATTCATGATTCAATTCAGGATTCAATTCATGATTCATGATTCATGATTCAATTCATGATTCAATTCATGATTCAATTCATGATTCATGATTCAGTTCATGATTCAATTCATGATTCATGATTCTTGATTCAATTCATGATTCATGATTCAATTCATGATTCATAATTCAATTCGTGATTCATGATTTGATTCATAATTCAATTCATGATTCATGATTCAATTCCTGATTCATGATTCATGATTCAATTCATGATTCATGAATTATGATTCAATTCTTGATTCATTATTCGATTCATGATTTTTGATTCATGATTCATAATTCGATTCATGATTCATGATTCAATTCATGATTCATGATTCATGATTCATGACTCAATTCATGATTCATGATTCGATTCATGATTCTTGAGTCATGATTCATGATTTGATTCATGATTCATGATTCAATTCATGATTCATGATTCATGATTCAATTCATTATTCATGATTCATGATTCAATTCATGATTCAATTCATGATTCATGATTCATGATTCAATTTATTATTCATGATTCATGATTTAATTCATGATTCAATTCATGATTCATGATTCAATTCAGGATTCAATTCATGATTCATGATTCATGATTCAATTCATGATTCATGATTCATGATTCAATTCATGATTCATGATTCGATTCATGATTCATGATTCAATTCATGATTCATGATTCATGATTCATGATTAATGATTCATGATTCAATTCCTGATTCATGATTCAATTCATGATATATAATTTATGATTCATGATTCAATTCATGATTCATGATTCAAGATTCATGATTCATGATTCAATTCATAATTCATGATTCATTTCATGATTCGAATCCTGATTCAATTTATGATTCATAATTTGATTTATGATTCATGATTCATGATTCAATTCATGATTCATGATTCATGATTCAATTCATGATTCATGATTCATGATTCATGATTCATGATTTGATTTATGATTCATGATTCATGATTCATGATTCAATTCATGATTCATGATTCATGATTCGATTCATGATTCATGATTCGATTCATGATTCAAGATTCATGATTCATGATTCGATTCATGATTCATAATTCATGATTCAATTCATGATTCATAATTTATGATTCATGATTCAATTCATGATTCTTGATTCATGATTTATGATTTGATTCATGATTCATGATTCATGATTTATTATTCAATTCATGATTCAAGATTCATATTTCTATTCATGATTCATGATTCGATTCATGATTCATGATTCGATTCATGATTCAATTCATGATTCATGATTCGATTCATGATTCATGATTCAATGCATGATTCATGATTCAATTCATGATTCATGATTCAATTCATGATTCAATTCATAATTCATGATTCAATTTATGATTCATGATTCATGATTCATGATTAAATTCATGATTCATGATTCAATTCATGATTTAATTCATGATTCATGATTGATGAATTCAATTCATTATACATGATTCATGATTCATGATTCATGATTCAATTCATGATTCATGATTCAATTCATGATTCATGATTCATGATTCAATTCATGATTCATGATTCATGATTCATGATTCAATTCATGATTCATGATTCAATTCATGATTCATGATTCATGATTCAATTCATGATTCAATTTATGATTCATGATTCATGATTCATGATTTAATTCATGATTCAATTCATGATTCATGATCAAATTCATGATTCATGATTCAATTCATGATTCAATTCATGATTCATGATTCATGATTCAACTCATGATTCATGATTCATGATTCAATTCATGATTCATGATTCAATTCATGATTCATGATTCATGATTCATGATTCAATTCATGATTCATGATTCATGATTCAATTCATGATTCATGATTTGATTCATAATTCAATTCATGATTCATGATTCAATTCATGATTCATGATTCATGATTCAATTCCTGATTCATGATTCATGATTCAATTCATGATTCATGATTCTTGATTCGATTCATGATTCATGATTTATGATTCAATTCATGATTCATGATTCAATTCATGAATCATGATTCAATACATGATTCATGATTCATGATTCAATTCATGATTCATGATTCATGATTCATGATTCAATTTATGATTCATGATTCATGATTTAATTCATGATTCAATTCATGATTCATGATTCAGTTCATGATTCAATTCATGATTCATGATTCTTGATTCAATTCATGATTCATGATTCAATTCATGATTCATAATTCAATTCATGATTCATGATTTGATTCATGATTCATGATTCAATTCCTGATTCATGATTCATGATTCAATTCATGATTCATGATTCATGATTCAATTCATGATTCATGATTCATGATTCAATTCTTGATTCATTATTCGATTCATGATTTTTGATTCATGATTCATGATTCGATTCATGATTCATGATTCATGATTCAATTCATGATTCATGATTCATGATTCATGACTCAATTCATGATTAATGATTCATGATTCAATTCATAATTCATGATTCATGATTCATGATTCAATTCATGATTCATGATTCGATTCATGATTCTTGATTCATGATTCATGATTTGATTCATGATTCATGATTCATGATTCAATTCATGATTCATGATTCATGATTCAATTCATGATTCATGATTCATGATTCAATTCATGATTCAATTCATGATTCATGATTCATGATTCAATTTATTATTCATGATTAATGATTTAATTCATGATTCAATTCATGATTCATGATTCAATTCAGGATTCAATTCATGATTCATGATTCAATTCATGATTCATGAATTATGATTCAATTCATGATTCATGATTCGATTCATGATTCATGATTCATGATTCAATTCAGGATTCAATTCATGATTCATGATTCAATTCATGATTCATGAATTATGATTCAATTCATGATTCATGATTCGATTCATGATTCATGATTCATGATTCAATTCATGATTCATGATTCATGATTCATGATTCATGATTAATTATTCATGATTCAATTCCTGATTCATGATTCAATTCATGATATATAATTTATGATTCATGATTCAATTCATGATTCGAATCCTGATTCAATTTATGATTCATAATTTGATTTATGATTCATGATTCATGATTCAATTCATGATTCATGATTGATGATTCAATTCATGATTCATGATTCATGATTCATGATTTGATTTATGATTCATGATTGATGAATTCAATTCATTATACATGATTCATGATTTATAATTCAATTCATGATTCAATTCATGATTCATGATTCAATTCATGATTCATGATTCAATTCATGATTTATGATTCATGATTCAATTCATGATTCATGATTCATGATTCATGATTCAATTCATGATTCATGATTCAATTCATGATTCATGATTCATGATTCAATTCATGATTCAATTTATGATTCATGATTCATGATTCATGATTTAATTCATGATTCAATTCATGAATCATGATTCAATTCATGATTCATGATTCAATTCATGATTCAATTCATGATTCATGATTCATGATTCAATTCACGATTCATGATTCATGATTCATGATTCATGATTCAATTCATGATTCATGATTCATGATTCATGATTCAATTCATGATTCATGATTCATGATTCAATTCATGATTCATGATTCAATTCATGATTCATGATTCATAATTCAATTTATGATTCATGATTCATGATTTAATTCATGATTCAATTCATGATTCATGATTCAATTCAGGATTCAATTCATGATTCATGATTCATGATTCAATTCATGATTCATGATTCAATTCATGATTCATGATTCGATTCATGATTCATGATTCATGATTCAATTTATAATTCATGATTCATGATTAATGATTCAATTCCTGATTAATGATTCAATTCATGATTCATAATTTATGATTCATGATTCAATTCATGATTCATGATTTAATTCATGATTCATGATTCGATTCATGATTCATGATTCATATTTCAATTCATGATTCATGAATCATGATTCATGATTCATGATTCAATTCATGATTCATGATTCAATTCATGATTCATGATTTGATTCATAATTCAATTCATGATTCATGATTCAATTCATGATTCATGATTCATGATTCAATTCCTGATTCATGATTCATGATTCATGATTCGATTCATGATTCATGATTTATGATTCAATTCATGATTCATGATTCAATTCATGAATCATGATTCAATACATGATTCTTGATTCATGATTCAATTCATGATTCATGATTCATGATTCATGATTCAATTTATGATTCATGATTCATGATTTAATTCATGATTCAATTCATGATTCATGATTCAGTTCATGATTCAATTCATGATTCATGATTCTTGATTCAATTCATGATTCATGATTCAATTCATGATTCATAATTCAATTCATGATTCATGATTTGATTCATAATTCAATTAATGATTCATGATTCAATTCATGATTCATGATTCATGATTCAATTCCTGATTCATGATTCATGATTCAATTCATGATTCATGATTCATGATTCAATTCTTGATTCATTATTCGATTCATGATTTTTGATTCATGATTCATGATTTGATTCATGATTCATGATTCATGATTCAATTCATGATTCATGATTCATGACTCAATTCATGATTAATGATTCATGATTCAATTCATAATTCATGATTCATGATTCATGATTCAATTCATGATTCATGATTCGATTCATGATTCTTGATTCATGATTCATGATTTGATTCATGATTCATGATTCATGATTCAATTCATGATTCATGATTCATGATTCAATTCATGATTCATGATTCATGATTCAATTCATGATTCAATTCATGATTCATGATTCATGATTCAATTTATTATTCATGATTAATGATTTAATTCATGATTCAATTCATGATTCATGATTCAATTCAGGATTCAATTCATGATTCATGATTCATGATTCAATTCATGATTCATGAATTATGATTCAATTCATGATTCATGATTCGATTCATGATTCATGATTCAATTCATGATTCATGATTCATGATTCATGATTAATTATTCATGATTCAATTCCTGATTCATGATTCAATTCATGATATATAATTTATGATTCATGATTCAATTCATGATTCATGATTTAAGATTCATGATTCATGATTCAATTCATAATTCATGATTCAATTCATGATTCGAATCCTGATTCAATTTATGATTCATGATTTGATTTATGATTCATGATTCATGATTCAATTCATGATTCATGATTGATGATTCAATTCATGATTCATGATTCATGATTTGATTTATGATTCATGATTGATGAATTCAATTCATTATACATGATTCATGATTTATAATTCAATTCATGATTCAATTCATGATTCATGATTCAATTCATGATTCATGATTCAATTCATGATTCATGATTCAATTCATGATTTATGATTCATGATTCAATTCATGATTCATGATTCATGATTCAATTCATGATTCATGATTCAATTCATGATTCATGATTCATGATTCAATTCATGATTCAATTTATGATTCATGATTCATGATTCATGATTTAATTCATGATTCAATTCATGATTCATGATTCAATTCATGATTCATGATTCAATTCATGATTCAATTCATGATTCATGATTCATGATTCAATTCATGATTCATGATTCATGATTCAATTCATGATTCATGATTCAATTCATGATTCATGATTCAATTCATGATTCAATTTATGATTCATGATTCATGATTCATGATTTAATTCATGATTCAATTCATGATTCATGATTCAATTCATGATTCATGATTCAATTCATGATTCAATTCATGATTCATGATTCATGATTCAATTCATGATTCATGATTCATGATTCATGATTCATGATTCAATTCATGATTCATGATTCATGATTCATGATTCAATTCATGATTCATGATTCATGATTCAATTCATGATTCATGATTCAATTCATGATTCATGATTCATGATTCATGATTCAATTTATGATTCATGATTCATGATTTAATTCATGATTCAATTCATGATTCATGATTCAATTCAGGATTCAATTCATGATTCATGATTCATGATTCAATTCATGATTCATGATTCAATTCATGATTCATGATTCGATTCATGATTCATGATTCATGATTCAATTTATAATTCATGATTCATGATTAATGATTCAATTCCTGATTAATGATTCAATTCATGATTCATAATTTATGATTCATGATTCAATTCATGATTCATGATTTAATTCATGATTCATGATTCGATTCATGATTCATGATTCATGATTCAATTCATGATTCATGAATCATGATTCATGATTCATGATTCAATTCATGATTCATGATTCAATTCATGATTCATGATTTGATTCATAATTCAATTCATGATTCATGATTCAATTCATGATTCATGATTCATGATTCAATTCCTGATTCATGATTCATGATTCGATTCATGATTCATGATTTATGATTCAATTCATGATTCATGATTCAATTCATGAATCATGATTCAATACATGATTCATGATTCATGATTCAATTCATGATTCAGGATTCATGATTCAATTTATGATTCATGATTCATGATTTAATTCATGATTCAATTCATGATTCATGATTCAGTTCATGATTCAATTCATGATTCATGATTCTTGATTCAATTCATGATTCATGATTCAATTCATGATTCATAATTCAATTCATGATTCATGATTTGATTCATAATTCAATTAATGATTCATGATTCAATTCATGATTCATGATTCATGATTCAATTCCTGATTCATGATTCATGATTCAATTCATGATTCATGATTCATGATTCAATTCTTGATTCATTATTCGATTCATGATTTTTGATTCATGATTCATGATTCGATTCATGATTCATGATTCATGATTCAATTCATGATTCATGATTCATGATTCATGACTCAATTCATGATTAATGATTCATGATTCAATTCATAATTCATGATTCATGATTCATGATTCAATTCATGATTCATGATTCGATTCATGATTCTTGATTCATGATTCATGATTTGATTCATGATTCATGATTCATGATTCAATTCATGATTCATGATTCATGATTCAATTCATGATTCATGATTCATGATTCAATTCATGATTCAATTCATGATTCATGATTCATGATTCAATTTATTATTCATGATTAATGATTTAATTCATGATTCAATTCATGATTCATGATTCAATTCAGGATTCAATTCATGATTCATGATTCATGATTCAATTCATGATTCATGAATTATGATTCAATTCATGATTCATGATTTGATTCATGATTCATGATTCATGATTCATGATTCATGATTAATTATTCATGATTCAATTCCTGATTCATGATTCAATTCATGATATATAATTTATGATTCATGATTCAATTCATGATTCATGATTCAAGATTCATGATTCATGATTCAATTCATAATTCATGATTCAATTCATGATTCGAATCCTGATTCAATTTATGATTCATGATTTGATTTATGATTCATGATTCATGATTCAATTCATGATTCATGATTGATGATTCAATTCATGATTCATGATTCATGATTCATGATTTGATTTATGATTCATGATTGATGAATTCAATTCATTATACATGATTCATGATTTATAATTCAATTCATGATTCAATTCATGATTCATGATTCAATTCATGATTCATGATTCAATTCATGATTCATGATTCAATTCATGATTTATGATTCATGATTCAATTCATGATTCATGATTCATGATTCATGATTCAATTCATGATTCATGATTCAATTCATGATTCATGATTCATGATTCAATTCATGATTCAATTTATGATTCATGATTCATGATTCATGATTTAATTCATGATTCAATTCATGATTCATGATTCATGATTTAATTCATGATTCAATTCATGATTCATGATTCAATTCATGATTCATGATTCAATTCATGATTCAATTCATGATTCATGATTCATGATTCAATTCATGATTCATGATTCATGATTCAATTCAAGATTCATGATTCATGATTCATGATTCAATTCATGATTCATGATTCAATTCATGATTCATGATTCAATTCATGATTCATGATTCATGATTCATGATTCAATTTATGATTCATGATTCATGATTTAATTCATGATTCAATTCATTATTCAATTCATGATTCATGATTCAATTTATTATTCATGATTCATAATTTAATTCATTATTCAATTCATGATTCATGATTCAATTCAGGATTCAATTCATGATTCATGATTCATGATTCAATTCATGATTCATGATTCAATTCATGATTCATGATTCGATTCATGATTCATGATTCAATTTATAATTCATGATTCATGATTAATGATTCAATTCCTGATTAATGATTCAATTCATGATTCATAATTTATGATTCATGATTCAATTCATGATTCATGATTTAATTCATGATTCATGATTCGATTCATGATTCATGATTCATGATTCAATTCATGATTCATGAATCATGATTCATGATTCATGATTCAATTCCTGATTCATGATTCAATTCATAATTCATAATTTATGATTCATGATTCAATTCATGATTCATGATTTAAGATTCATGATTCATGATTCAATTCATGATTCATTATTCAATTCATTATTCGAATCCTGATTTATGATTCATGATTCATGATTCATGATTCATGATTCGATTCATGATTTTTGATTCATGATTCATGATTCGATTCATGATTCATGATTCACTTCATGATTCATGATTCATGATTCATGATTCATGATTCAATTCATGATTCATGATTTAATTCATGATTCTTGATTTATGATTCATAATTCGATTCATGATTCATGATTCATGATTAAATTCATGATTCATGATTCATGATTCATGATTCAATTCATGATTCAAGATTCATGATTCGATTCATGATTCATGATTCGATTCATGATTCATGATTCAATTCATGATTCAAGATATGATTCATGATTAATGATTCAATTCATGATTCATAATTCATTATTCATGAATCAATTCATGATTCATAATTCATGATTCATGATTCAATTCATGATTCACGATTCATGATTCAATTCATGATTCAATTCATGATTCATGATTCATGATTCGATTAATGATTCATGATTTATGATTCAATTCATGATTCATGATTCATGATTCAATTCATGATTCATAATTCATGATTCATGATTCAATTTATGATTCATGATTCATGATTCAATTCATGATTCATGATTCATGATTCGATTTATGATTCATGATTCATGATTCATGATTCATGATTCAATTCATGATTCATGATTCATGATTCATGATTCATGATTCATGATTCGATTCATGATTCATGATTCATGATTCATGATTCATGATTCAATTCATGATTCATGATTCATGATTCATGATTCATGATTCAATTCATGATTCATGATTCATGATTCAATTCATGATTCATGATTCGATTCATGATTCATGATACATGATTCAATTCATGATTCATGATTCATGATTTAATTCATGATTCAATTCATGATTCGATTCATGATCCATGATTGAATTCATGATTCATGATTCAATTCATTATTCATGATTCAATTCATGATACATAATTCATGATTCATGATTCAATTCATGATTCATGATTCAAGATTCATGATTCATGATTCGATTTATGATTCATGATTCAAGATTCATGATTCATGATTCGATTTATGATTCATGATTCATGATTCAATTCATGATTCATGATTCATGATTCATGATTCAATTAATGATTCATGATTCGAATCCTGATTCAATTCATGATTCATGATTCAATTTATGATTCATGATTCATGATTCAATTCATGATTCATGATTCATGATTCATGATTCATGATTCAATTAATGATTCATGATTCATGATTCGATTCATGATTCCTGATTCAATTCATGATTCATGATTCATGATTCAATTTATGATTCATGATTCGATTCATGATTCTTGATTCATGATTCATGATTCAATTCCTGATTCATGATTCAATTCATGATTCATGATTCATGATTCGATTCATGATTCAATTCATGATTCATGATTCATAATTTAATTCATGATTCATGATTCGATTCATGATTCATGATTAAATTCATGATTCAATTCATGATTCATGATTCATGATTCATGATTCAATTTATGATTCAAGATTCATGATTCAATTCATGATTCATGATTTATGATTCAATTCATGATTCATGATTCAATTCATGATTCATGATTCATGATTCGATTCATGATTCAATTCATGATTCATGATTCATGATTCGATTCATGATTCAATTCATGATTCATGATTCATAATTTAATTCATGATTCATGATTCGATTCATGATTCATGATTAAATTCATGATTCAATTCATGATTCATGATTCATGATTCAATTTATGATTCATGATTCATGATTCAATTCATGATTCATGATTTATGATTCAATTCATGATTCAATTCATGATTCATTATTCATGATTCATGATTCAATTCATGATTTATGATTCATGATTCATGATTCGATTCATGATTCATGATTCATGATTCAATTCATGATACATAATTTATGATTCATGAATCAATTCATGATTCATGATTTATTATTCAATTCATGATTCATGATTCGATTCATGATTTTTGATTCATGATTCATGATTCGATTCATGATTCATGATTCATGATTTAATTCATGATTCAATTCATGATTTGATTTATTATTCATGATTCAATTTTTGATTCATGATTCATAATTCAATTCAATATTCATGATTCAATTCATGATTCATAATTCATGATTCATGATTCAATTCATGATTCATGATTCAAGATTCCTGATTCATGATTCAATTCATGATTCATGATTCAATTCATGATTCGAATCCTGATTCAATTCATGATTCATGATTCGATTTATGATTCATGATTCATGATTCAATTCATGATTCATGATTCATGATTCATGATTCATGATTCAATTAATGATTCATGATTCATGATTCGATTCATGATTCCTGATTCATGATTGAATTCATGATTCATGATTCATGATTTAATTTATGATTCATGATTCAATTCATGATTCTTGATTCATGATTCATGATTCAATTCCTGATTCATGATTCAATTCATGATTCATGATTCATGATTCAATTCATGATTCAATTCATGATTCATAATTTATGATTCATGATTCAATTCATGATTCATATTTCATGATTCATGATTCAATTCATGATTCATGATCCATGATTCAATTCATGATTCATGATCCATGATTCATGATTCATGATTCATGATTCATGATTCAATTCATGATTCATGATTCAATTCATGATTCATGATTCATGATTTGATTAATGATTCATGATTTATGATTCAATTCATGATTCATGATTCAATTCATGATTCATAATTCATGATTCATGATTCAATTCATGATTCATGATTCATGATTCAATTCATGATTCATGATTCATGATTCGATTTATGATTCATGATTTATGATTCAATTCATGATTCGAATCCTAATTCTTATTTATGATTTATGATTTGATTTATGATTCATGATTCATAATTCATGTCATGATTCATGATTCATGATTCTTGATTCAATTCATGATTCATGATTCATGATTGAATTCATGATTCATGATTCATGATTCATGATTCAATTCATGATTCATGATTCATGATTCAATTCATGATTCATGATTCGATTCATGATTTTTGATTCATGATTCATGATTCAATTCATGATTCATGATTCATGATTCAATTCATGATTCATGATTCATGATTCAATTCATGATTCATGATTCATGATTCATGATTCATGATTCATGATTCAATTCATGATTCATGATTCATGATTCAATTCATGATTCGATTCATGATTCTTGATTCATTAATCATGATTTGATTCATGATTCATGATTCATGATTCAATTCATGATTCATGATTCATGATTCAATCCATGATTCAATTCATGATTCATGATTCAATTTATTATTCATGATTCATGATTTAATTCATTATTCAATTCATGATTCATGATTCAATTCAGGATTCAATTCATGATTCATGATTCATGATTCAATTCATGATTCATGATTCAATTCAGGATTCAATTCATGATTCATGATTCATGATTCAATTCATGATTCATGAATTATGATTCAATTCATGATTCATGATTCGATTCATGATTCATGATTCATGATTCATGATTCATGATTAATTATTCATGATTCAATTCCTGATTCATGATTCAATTCATGATATATAATTTATGATTCATGATTCAATTCATGATTCATGATTCAAGATTCATGATTCATGATTCAATTCATAATTCATGATTCAATTCATGATTCGAATCCTGATTCAATTTATGATTCATGATTTGATTTATGATTCATGATTCATGATTCAATTCATGATTCATGATTGATGATTCAATTCATGATTCATGATTCATGATTCATGATTTGATTTATGATTCATGATTGATGAATTCAATTCATTATACATGATTCATGATTTATAATTCAATTCATGATTCAATTCATGATTCATGATTCAATTCATGATTCATGATTCAATTCATGATTCATGATTCAATTCATGATTCAATTCATGATTCATGATTCATGATTCAATTCATGATTCATGATTCAATTCATGATTCATGATTCAATTCATGATTCAATTCATGATTCATGATTCATGATTCAATTCATGATTCAATTCATGATTCATGATTCATGATTCAATTCATGATTCATGATTCATGATTCAATTCATGATTCATGATTCATGATTCATGATTCAATTCATGATTCATGATTCATGATTCAATTCTTGATTCATGATTCAATTCATGATTCATGATTCATGATTCATGATTCAATTTATGATTCATGATTCATGATTTAATTCATGATTCAATTCATTATTCAATTCATGATTCATGATTCAATTTATTATTCATGATTCATAATTTAATTCATTATTCAATTCATGATTCATGATTCAATTCAGGATTCAATTCATGATTCATGATTCAATTCATGATTCATGATTCGATTCATGATTCATGATTCATGATTCAATTTATAATTCATGATTCATGATTAATGATTCAATTCCTGATTAATGATTCAATTCATGATTCATAATTTATGATTCATGATTCAATTCATGATTCATGATTTAATTCATGATTCATGATTCGATTCATGATTCATGAATCATGATTCATGATTCATGATTCAATTCCTGATTCATGATTCAATTCATAATTCATAATTTATGATTCATGATTCAATTCATGATTCATGATTTAAGATTCATGATTCATGATTCAATTCATGATTCATTATTCAATTCATTATTCGAATCCTGATTTATGATTCATGATTCATGATTCATGATTCATGATTCGATTCATGATTTTTGATTCATGATTCATGATTCGATTCATGATTCATGATTCACTTCATGATTCATGATTCATGATTCATGATTCATGATTCAATTCATGATTCATGATTTAATTCATGATTCTTGATTTATGATTCATAATTCGATTCATGATTCATGATTCATGATTAAATTCATGATTCATGATTCATGATTCAATTCATGATTCAAGATTCATGATTCGATTCATGATTCATGATTCGATTCATGATTCATGATTCAATTCATGATTCAAGATATGATTCATGATTAATGATTCAATTCATGATTCATAATTCATTATTCATGAATCAATTCATGATTCATAATTCATGATTCATGATTCAATTCATGATTCACGATTCATGATTCAATTCATGATTCAATTCATGATTCATGATTCATGATTCGATTAATGATTCATGATTTATGATTCAATTCATGATTCATGATTCATGATTCAATTCATGATTCATAATTCATGATTCATGATTCAATTTATGATTCATGATTCATGATTCAATTCATGATTCATGATTCATGATTCGATTTATGATTCATAATTTATGATTCAATTCATGATTCGAATCCTAATTCTTATTTATGATTTATGATTTGATTTATGATTCATGATTCATGATTCATGATTCATGATTCAATTCATGATTCATGATTCATGATTCATGATTCATGATTCAATTCATGATTCATGATTCATGATTCAATTCATGATTCATGATTCGATTCATGATTCATGATACATGATTCAATTCATGATTCATGATTCATGATTTAATTCATGATTCAATTCATGATTCGATTCATGATCCATGATTCAATTCATGATTCATGATTCAATTCATTATTCATGATTCAATTCATGATACATAATTCATGATTCATGATTCAATTCATGATTCATGATTCAAGATTCATGATTCATGATTCGATTTATGATTCATGATTCAAGATTCATGATTCATGATTCGATTTATGATTCATGATTCATGATTCAATTCATGATTCATGATTTATGATTCATGATTCAATTAATGATTCATGATTCATGATTCGAATCCTGATTCAATTCATGATTCATGATTCGATTTATGATTCATGATTCATGATTCAATTCATGATTCATGATTCATGATTCATGATTCATGATTCAATTACTGATTCATGATTCATGATTCGATTCATGATTCCTGATTCAATTCATGATTCATGATTCATGATTCAATTTATGATTCATGATTCGATTCATGATTCTTGATTCATGATTCATGATTCAATTCCTGATTCATGATTCAATTCATGATTCATGATTCATGATTCGATTCATGATTCAATTCATGATTCATGATTCATAATTTAATTCATGATTCATGATTCGATTCATGATTCATGATTAAATTCATGATTCAATTCATGATTCATGATTCATGATTCATGATTCAATTTATGATTCAAGATTCATGATTCAATTCATGATTCATGATTTATGATTCAATTCATGATTCATGATTCAATTCATGATTCATGATTCAATTCATGATTCATGATTCATGATTCGATTCATGATTCAATTCATGATTCATGATTCATAATTTAATTCATGATTCATGATTCGATTCATGATTCATGATTAAATTCATGATTCAATTCATGATTCATGATTCATGATTCAATTTATGATTCATGATTCATGATTCAATTCATGATTCATGATTTATGATTCAATTCATGATTCAATTCATGATTCATTATTCATGATTCATGATTCAATTCATGATTTATGATTCATGATTCATGATTCGATTAATGATTCATGATTCATGATTCAATTCATGATACATAATTTATGATTCATGAATCAATTCATGATTCATGATTTATTATTCAATTCATGATTCATGATTCGATTCATGATTTTTGATTCATGATTCATGATTCGATACATGAATCATGATTCATGATTAAATTTATGATTCAATTCATGATTTGATTTATTATTCATGATTCAATTTTTGATTCATGATTCATAATTCAATTCAATATTCATGATTCAATTCATGATTCATAATTCATGATTCATGATTCAATTCATGATTCATGATTCAAGATTCCTGATTCATGATTCAATTCATGATTCATGATTCAATTCATGATTCGAATCCTGATTCAATTCATGATTCATGATTCGATTTATGATTCATGATTCATGATTCAATTCATGATTCATGATTCATGATTCATGATTCATGATTCAATTAATGATTCATGATTCATGATTCGATTCATGATTCCTGATTCATGATTGAATTCATGATTCATGATTCATGATTTAATTTATGATTCATGATTCAATTCATGATTCTTGATTCATGATTCATGATTCAATTCCTGATTCATGATTCAATTCATGATTCATGATTCATGATTCAATTCATGATTCAATTCATGATTCATAATTTATGATTCATGAGTCGATTCATGATTCATGATTCATGATTCAATTCATGATTCATAATTTATGATTCATGATTCAATTCATGATTCATATTTCATGATTCATGATTCAATTCATGATTCATGATCCATGATTCATGATTCATGATTCATGATTCAATTCATGATTCATGATTCAATTCATGATTCATGATTCATGATTTGATTAATGATTCATGATTTATGATTCAATTCATGATTCATGATTCATGATTCAATTCATGATTCATGATTCAATTCATGATTCATAATTCATGATTCATGATTCAATTCATGATTCATGATTCATGATTCAATTCATGATTCATGATTCATGATTCGATTTATGATTCATGATTTATGATTCAATTCATGATTCGAATCCTAATTCTTATTTATGATTTATGATTTGATTTATGATTCATGATTCATAATTCATGTCATGATTCATGATTCATGATTCTTGATTCAATTCATGATTCATGATTCATGATTGAATTCATGATTCATGATTCATGATTCATGATTCAATTCATGATTCATGATTCATGATTCAATTCATGATTCATGATTCGATTCATGATTTTTGATTCATGATTCATGATTCAATTCATGATTCATGATTCATGATTCAATTCATGATTCATGATTCATGATTCAATTCATGATTCATGATTCATGATTCATGATTCATGATTCATGATTCATGATTCAATTCATGATTCATGATTCAATTCATGATTCGATTCATGATTCTTGATTCATTAATCATGATTTGATTCATGATTCATGATTCATGATTCAATTCATGATTCATGATTCATGATTCAATCCATGATTCAATTCATGATTCATGATTCAATTTATTATTCATGATTCATGATTTAATTCATTATTCAATTCATGATTCATGATTCAATTCAGGATTCAATTCATGATTCATGATTCATGATTCAATTCATGATTCATGATTCAATTCATGATTCATGATTCGATTCATGATTCAATTCATGATTCGATTCATGATTCTTGATTCATTAATCATGATTTGATTCATGATTCATGATTCATGATTCAATTCATGTATCATGATTCATGATTCAATCCATGATTCGATTCATGATTCATGATTCAATTTATTATTCATGATTCATGATTCAATTCATGATTCATGATTCAATTCATGATTCATGATTCAATTCATGATTCATGATTCGATTCATGATTCATGATTCATGATTCAATTTATAATTCATGATTCATGATTAATGATTCAATTCCTGATTAATGATTCAATTCATGATTCATAATTTATGATTCATGATTCAATTCATGATTCATGATTTAATTCATGATTCATGATTCGATTCATGATTCATGATTCATGATTCAATTCATGATTCATGAATCATGATTTAATTTATGATTCATGATTCAATTCATGATTCTTGATTCATGATTCATGATTCAATTCCTGATTCATGATTCAATTCATGATTCATGATTCATGATTCAATTCATGATTCAATTCATGATTCATAATTTATGATTCATGATTCAATTCATGATTCATATTTCATGATTCATGATTCAATTCATGATTCATGATCCATGATTCAATTCATGATTCATGATCCATGATTCATGATTCATGATTCATGATTCATGATTCAATTCATGATTCATGATTCAATTCATGATTCATGATTCATGATTTGATTAATGATTCATGATTTATGATTCAATTCATGATTCATGATTCAATTCATGATTCATAATTCATGATTCATGATTCAATTCATGATTCATGATTCATGATTCAATTCATGATTCATGATTCATGATTCGATTTATGATTCATGATTTATGATTCAATTCATGATTCGAATCCTAATTCTTATTTATGATTTATGATTTGATTTATGATTCATGATTCATAATTCATGTCATGATTCATGATTCATGATTCTTGATTCAATTCATGATTCATGATTCATGATTGAATTCATGATTCATGATTCATGATTCATGATTCAATTCATGATTCATGATTCATGATTCAATTCATGATTCATGATTCGATTCATGATTTTTGATTCATGATTCATGATTCAATTCATGATTCATGATTCATGATTCAATTCATGATTCATGATTCATGATTCAATTCATGATTCATGATTCATGATTCATGATTCATGATTCATGATTCAATTCATGATTCATGATTCATGATTCAATTCATGATTCGATTCATGATTCTTGATTCATTAATCATGATTTGATTCATGATTCATGATTCATGATTCAATTCATGATTCATGATTCATGATTCAATCCATGATTCAATTCATGATTCATGATTCAATTTATTATTCATGATTCATGATTTAATTCATTATTCAATTCATGATTCATGATTCAATTCAGGATTCAATTCATGATTCATGATTCATGATTCAATTCATGATTCATGATTCAATTCAGGATTCAATTCATGATTCATGATTCATGATTCAATTCATGATTCATGAATTATGATTCAATTCATGATTCATGATTCGATTCATGATTCATGATTCATGATTCATGATTCATGATTAATTATTCATGATTCAATTCCTGATTCATGATTCAATTCATGATATATAATTTATGATTCATGATTCAATTCATGATTCATGATTCAAGATTCATGATTCATGATTCAATTCATAATTCATGATTCAATTCATGATTCGAATCCTGATTCAATTTATGATTCATGATTTGATTTATGATTCATGATTCATGATTCAATTCATGATTCATGATTGATGATTCAATTCATGATTCATGATTCATGATTCATGATTTGATTTATGATTCATGATTGATGAATTCAATTCATTATACATGATTCATGATTTATAATTCAATTCATGATTCATGATTCAATTCATGATTCATGATTCAATTCATGATTCATGATTCAATTCATGATTCAATTCATGATTCATGATTCATGATTCAATTCATGATTCATGATTCAATTCATGATTCATGATTCAATTCATGATTCAATTCATGATTCATGATTCATGATTCAATTCATGATTCAATTCATGATTCATGATTCATGATTCAATTCATGATTCATGATTCATGATTCAATTCATGATTCATGATTCATGATTCATGATTCAATTCATGATTCATGATTCATGATTCAATTCATGATTCATGATTCAATTCATGATTCATGATTCATGATTCATGATTCAATTTATGATTCATGATTCATGATTTAATTCATGATTCAATTCATTATTCAATTCATGATTCATGATTCAATTTATTATTCATGATTCATAATTTAATTCATTATTCATTTCATGATTCATGATTCAATTCAGGATTCAATTCATGATTCATGATTCAATTCATGATTCATGATTCGATTCATGATTCATGATTCATGATTCAATTTATAATTCATGATTCATGATTAATGATTCAATTCCTGATTAATGATTCAATTCATGATTCATAATTTATGATTCATGATTCAATTCATGATTCATGATTTAATTCATGATTCATGATTCGATTCATGATTCATGAATCATGATTCATGATTCATGATTCAATTCCTGATTCATGATTCAATTCATAATTCATAATTTATGATTCATGATTCAATTCATGATTCATGATTTAAGATTCATGATTCATGATTCAATTCATGATTCATTATTCAATTCATTATTCGAATCCTGATTTATGATTCATGATTCATGATTCATGATTCATGATTCGATTCATGATTTTTGATTCATGATTCATGATTCGATTCATGATTCATGATTCACTTCATGATTCATGATTCATGATTCATGATTCATGATTCAATTCATGATTCATGATTTAATTCATGATTCTTGATTTATGATTCATAATTCGATTCATGATTCATGATTCATGATTAAATTCATGATTCATGATTCATGATTCAATTCATGATTCAAGATTCATGATTCGATTCATGATTCATGATTCGATTCATGATTCATGATTCAATTCATGATTCAAGATATGATTCATGATTAATGATTCAATTCATGATTCATAATTCATTATTCATGAATCAATTCATGATTCATAATTCATGATTCATGATTCAATTCATGATTCACGATTCATGATTCAATTCATGATTCAATTCATGATTCATGATTCATGATTCGATTAATGATTCATGATTTATGATTCAATTCATGATTCATGATTCATGATTCAATTCATGATTCATAATTCATGATTCATGATTCAATTTATGATTCATGATTCATGATTCAATTCATGATTCATGATTCATGATTCGATTTATGATTCATAATTTATGATTCAATTCATGATTCGAATCCTAATTCTTATTTATGATTTATGATTTGATTTATGATTCATGATTCATGATTCATGATTCATGATTCAATTCATGATTCATGATTCATGATTCATGATTCATGATTCAATTCATGATTCATGATTCATGATTCAATTCATGATTCATGATTCGATTCATGATTCATGATACATGATTCAATTCATGATTCATGATTCATGATTTAATTCATGATTCAATTCATGATTCGATTCATGATCCATGATTCAATTCATGATTCATGATTCAATTCATTATTCATGATTCAATTCATGATACATAATTCATGATTCATGATTCAATTCATGATTCATGATTCAAGATTCATGATTCATGATTCGATTTATGATTCATGATTCAAGATTCATGATTCATGATTCGATTTATGATTCATGATTCATGATTCAATTCATGATTCATGATTTATGATTCATGATTCAATTAATGATTCATGATTCATGATTCGAATCCTGATTCAATTCATGATTCATGATTCGATTTATGATTCATGATTCATGATTCAATTCATGATTCATGATTCATGATTCATGATTCATGATTCAATTACTGATTCATGATTCATGATTCGATTCATGATTCCTGATTCAATTCATGATTCATGATTCATGATTCAATTTATGATTCATGATTCGATTCATGATTCTTGATTCATGATTCATGATTCAATTCCTGATTCATGATTCAATTCATGATTCATGATTCATGATTCGATTCATGATTCAATTCATGATTCATGATTCATAATTTAATTCATGATTCATGATTCGATTCATGATTCATGATTAAATTCATGATTCAATTCATGATTCATGATTCATGATTCATGATTCAATTTATGATTCAAGATTCATGATTCAATTCATGATTCATGATTTATGATTCAATTCATGATTCATGATTCAATTCATGATTCATGATTCAATTCATGATTCATGATTCATGATTCGATTCATGATTCAATTCATGATTCATGATTCATAATTTAATTCATGATTCATGATTCGATTCATGATTCATGATTAAATTCATGATTCAATTCATGATTCATGATTCATGATTCAATTTATGATTCATGATTCATGATTCAATTCATGATTCATGATTTATGATTCAATTCATGATTCAATTCATGATTCATTATTCATGATTCATGATTCAATTCATGATTTATGATTCATGATTCATGATTCGATTAATGATTCATGATTCATGATTCAATTCATGATACATAATTTATGATTCATGAATCAATTCATGATTCATGATTTATTATTCAATTCATGATTCATGATTCGATTCATGATTTTTGATTCATGATTCATGATTCGATACATGAATCATGATTCATGATTAAATTTATGATTCAATTCATGATTTGATTTATTATTCATGATTCAATTTTTGATTCATGATTCATAATTCAATTCAATATTCATGATTCAATTCATGATTCATAATTCATGATTCATGATTCAATTCATGATTCATGATTCAAGATTCCTGATTCATGATTCAATTCATGATTCATGATTCAATTCATGATTCGAATCCTGATTCAATTCATGATTCATGATTCGATTTATGATTCATGATTCATGATTCAATTCATGATTCATGATTCATGATTCATGATTCATGATTCAATTAATGATTCATGATTCATGATTCGATTCATGATTCCTGATTCATGATTGAATTCATGATTCATGATTCATGATTTAATTTATGATTCATGATTCAATTCATGATTCTTGATTCATGATTCATGATTCAATTCCTGATTCATGATTCAATTCATGATTCATGATTCATGATTCAATTCATGATTCAATTCATGATTCATAATTTATGATTCATGAGTCGATTCATGATTCATGATTCATGATTCAATTCATGATTCATAATTTATGATTCATGATTCAATTCATGATTCATATTTCATGATTCATGATTCAATTCATGATTCATGATCCATGATTCATGATTCATGATTCATGATTCAATTCATGATTCATGATTCAATTCATGATTCATGATTCATGATTTGATTAATGATTCATGATTTATGATTCAATTCATGATTCATGATTCATGATTCAATTCATGATTCATGATTCAATTCATGATTCATAATTCATGATTCATGATTCAATTCATGATTCATGATTCATGATTCAATTCATGATTCATGATTCATGATTCGATTTATGATTCATGATTTATGATTCAATTCATGATTCGAATCCTAATTCTTATTTATGATTTATGATTTGATTTATGATTCATGATTCATAATTCATGTCATGATTCATGATTCATGATTCTTGATTCAATTCATGATTCATGATTCATGATTGAATTCATGATTCATGATTCATGATTCATGATTCAATTCATGATTCATGATTCATGATTCAATTCATGATTCATGATTCGATTCATGATTTTTGATTCATGATTCATGATTCAATTCATGATTCATGATTCATGATTCAATTCATGATTCATGATTCATGATTCAATTCATGATTCATGATTCATGATTCATGATTCATGATTCATGATTCATGATTCAATTCATGATTCATGATTCAATTCATGATTCGATTCATGATTCTTGATTCATTAATCATGATTTGATTCATGATTCATGATTCATGATTCAATTCATGATTCATGATTCATGATTCAATCCATGATTCAATTCATGATTCATGATTCAATTTATTATTCATGATTCATGATTTAATTCATTATTCAATTCATGATTCATGATTCAATTCAGGATTCAATTCATGATTCATGATTCATGATTCAATTCATGATTCATGATTCAATTCATGATTCATGATTCGATTCATGATTCAATTCATGATTCGATTCATGATTCTTGATTCATTAATCATGATTTGATTCATGATTCATGATTCATGATTCAATTCATGTATCATGATTCATGATTCAATCCATGATTCGATTCATGATTCATGATTCAATTTATTATTCATGATTCATGATTCAATTCATGATTCATGATTCAATTCATGATTCATGATTCAATTCATGATTCATGATTCGATTCATGATTCATGATTCATGATTCAATTTATAATTCATGATTCATGATTAATGATTCAATTCCTGATTAATGATTCAATTCATGATTCATAATTTATGATTCATGATTCAATTCATGATTCATGATTTAATTCATGATTCATGATTCGATTCATGATTCATGATTCATGATTCAATTCATGATTCATGAATCATGATTCATGATTCATGATTCAATTCCTGATTCATGATTCAATTCATAATTCATAATTTATGATTCATGATTCAATTCATGATTCATGATTTAAGATTCATGATTCATGATTAAATTCATGATTCATTATTCAATTCATTATTCGAATCCTGATTTATGATTCATGATTCATGATTCATGATTCATGATTCGATTCATGATTTTTGATTCATGATTCATGATTCGATTCATGATTCATGATTCACTTCATGATTCATGATTCATGATTCATGATTCATGATTCAATTCATGATTCATGATTTAATTCATGATTCTTGATTTATGATTCATAATTCGATTCATGATTCATGATTCATGATTAAATTCATGATTCATGATTCATGATTCATGATTCAATTCATGATTCAAGATTCATGATTCGATTCATGATTCATGATTCGATTCATGATTCATGATTCAATTCATGATTCAAGATATGATTCATGATTAATGATTCAATTCATGATTCATAATTCATTATTCATGAATCAATTTATGATTCATAATTCATGATTCATGATTCAATTCATGATTCACGATTCATGATTCAATTCATGATTCAATTCATGATTCATGATTCATGATTCGATTAATGATTCATGATTTATGATTCAATTCATGATTCATGATTCATGATTCAATTCATGATTCATAATTCATGATTCATGATTCAATTTATGATTCATGATTCATGATTCAATTCATGATTCATGATTCATGATTCGATTTATGATTCATAATTTATGATTCAATTCATGATTCGAATCCTAATTCTTATTTATGATTTATGATTTGATTTATGATTCATGATTCATGATTCATGATTCATGATTCAATTCATGATTCATGATTCATGATTCATGATTCATGATTCATGATTCATGATTCAATTCATGATTCATGATTGATGATTCAATTCATGATTCATGATTCATGATTCATGATTTGATTTATGATTCATGATTGATGAATTCAATTCATTATACATGATTCATGATTTATAATTCAATTCATGATTCAATTCATGATTCATGATTCAATTCATGATTCATGATTCAATTCATGATTCATGATTCAATTCATGATTTATGATTCATGATTCAATTCATGATTCATGATTCATGATTCAATTCATGATTCATGATTCAATTCATGATTCATGATTCATGATTCAATTCATGATTCAATTTATGATTCATGATTCATGATTCATGATTTAATTCATGATTCAATTCATGATTCATGATTCAATTCATGATTCATGATTCAATTCATGATTCAATTCATGATTCATGATTCATGATTCAATTCATGATTCATGATTCATGATTCAATTCATGATTCATGATTCAATTCATGATTCATGATTCAATTCATGATTCAATTTATGATTCATGATTCATGATTCATGATTTAATTCATGATTCAATTCATGATTCATGATTCAATTCATGATTCATGATTCAATTCATGATTCAATTCATGATTCATGATTCATGATTCAATTCATGATTCATGATTCATGATTCATGATTCATGATTCAATTCATGATTCATGATTCATGATTCATGATTCAATTCATGATTCATGATTCATGATTCAATTCATGATTCATGATTCAATTCATGATTCATGATTCATGATTCATGATTCAATTTATGATTCATGATTCATGATTTAATTCATGATTCAATTCATGATTCATGATTCAATTCAGGATTCAATTCATGATTCATGATTCATGATTCAATTCATGATTCATGATTCAATTCATGATTCATGATTCGATTCATGATTCATGATTCATGATTCAATTTATAATTCATGATTCATGATTAATGATTCAATTCCTGATTAATGATTCAATTCATGATTCATAATTTATGATTCATGATTCAATTCATGATTCATGATTTAATTCATGATTCATGATTCGATTCATGATTCATGATTCATGATTCAATTCATGATTCATGAATCATGATTCATGATTCATGATTCAATTCATGATTCATGATTCAATTCATGATTCATGATTTGATTCATAATTCAATTCATGATTCATGATTCAATTCATGATTCATGATTCATGATTCAATTCCTGATTCATGATTCATGATTCGATTCATGATTCATGATTTATGATTCAATTCATGATTCATGATTCAATTCATGAATCATGATTCAATACATGATTCATGATTCATGATTCAATTCATGATTCAGGATTCATGATTCAATTTATGATTCATGATTCATGATTTAATTCATGATTCAATTCATGATTCATGATTCAGTTCATGATTCAATTCATGATTCATGATTCTTGATTCAATTCATGATTCATGATTCAATTCATGATTCATAATTCAATTCATGATTCATGATTTGATTCATAATTCAATTAATGATTCATGATTCAATTCATGATTCATGATTCATGATTCAATTCCTGATTCATGATTCATGATTCAATTCATGATTCATGATTCATGATTCAATTCTTGATTCATTATTCGATTCATGATTTTTGATTCATGATTCATGATTCGATTCATGATTCATGATTCATGATTCAATTCATGATTCATGATTCATGATTCATGACTCAATTCATGATTAATGATTCATGATTCAATTCATAATTCATGATTCATGATTCATGATTCAATTCATGATTCATGATTCGATTCATGATTCTTGATTCATGATTCATGATTTGATTCATGATTCATGATTCATGATTCAATTCATGATTCATGATTCATGATTCAATTCATGATTCATGATTCATGATTCAATTCATGATTCAATTCATGATTCATGATTCATGATTCAATTTATTATTCATGATTAATGATTTAATTCATGATTCAATTCATGATTCATGATTCAATTCAGGATTCAATTCATGATTCATGATTCATGATTCAATTCATGATTCATGAATTATGATTCAATTCATGATTCATGATTTGATTCATGATTCATGATTCATGATTCATGATTCATGATTAATTATTCATGATTCAATTCCTGATTCATGATTCAATTCATGATATATAATTTATGATTCATGATTCAATTCATGATTCATGATTCAAGATTCATGATTCATGATTCAATTCATAATTCATGATTCAATTCATGATTCGAATCCTGATTCAATTTATGATTCATGATTTGATTTATGATTCATGATTCATGATTCAATTCATGATTCATGATTGATGATTCAATTCATGATTCATGATTCATGATTCATGATTTGATTTATGATTCATGATTGATGAATTCAATTCATTATACATGATTCATGATTTATAATTCAATTCATGATTCAATTCATGATTCATGATTCAATTCATGATTCATGATTCAATTCATGATTCATGATTCAATTCATGATTTATGATTCATGATTCAATTCATGATTCATGATTCATGATTCATGATTCAATTCATGATTCATGATTCAATTCATGATTCATGATTCATGATTCAATTCATGATTCAATTTATGATTCATGATTCATGATTCATGATTTAATTCATGATTCAATTCATGATTCATGATTCATGATTTAATTCATGATTCAATTCATGATTCATGATTCAATTCATGATTCATGATTCAATTCATGATTCAATTCATGATTCATGATTCATGATTCAATTCATGATTCATGATTCATGATTCAATTCAAGATTCATGATTCATGATTCATGATTCAATTCATGATTCATGATTCAATTCATGATTCATGATTCAATTCATGATTCATGATTCATGATTCATGATTCAATTTATGATTCATGATTCATGATTTAATTCATGATTCAATTCATTATTCAATTCATGATTCATGATTCAATTTATTATTCATGATTCATAATTTAATTCATTATTCAATTCATGATTCATGATTCAATTCAGGATTCAATTCATGATTCATGATTCATGATTCAATTCATGATTCATGATTCAATTCATGATTCATGATTCGATTCATGATTCATGATTCAATTTATAATTCATGATTCATGATTAATGATTCAATTCCTGATTAATGATTCAATTCATGATTCATAATTTATGATTCATGATTCAATTCATGATTCATGATTTAATTCATGATTCATGATTCGATTCATGATTCATGATTCATGATTCAATTCATGATTCATGAATCATGATTCATGATTCATGATTCAATTCCTGATTCATGATTCAATTCATAATTCATAATTTATGATTCATGATTCAATTCATGATTCATGATTTAAGATTCATGATTCATGATTCAATTCATGATTCATTATTCAATTCATTATTCGAATCCTGATTTATGATTCATGATTCATGATTCATGATTCATGATTCGATTCATGATTTTTGATTCATGATTCATGATTCGATTCATGATTCATGATTCACTTCATGATTCATGATTCATGATTCATGATTCATGATTCAATTCATGATTCATGATTTAATTCATGATTCTTGATTTATGATTCATAATTCGATTCATGATTCATGATTCATGATTAAATTCATGATTCATGATTCATGATTCATGATTCAATTCATGATTCAAGATTCATGATTCGATTCATGATTCATGATTCGATTCATGATTCATGATTCAATTCATGATTCAAGATATGATTCATGATTAATGATTCAATTCATGATTCATAATTCATTATTCATGAATCAATTCATGATTCATAATTCATGATTCATGATTCAATTCATGATTCACGATTCATGATTCAATTCATGATTCAATTCATGATTCATGATTCATGATTCGATTAATGATTCATGATTTATGATTCAATTCATGATTCATGATTCATGATTCAATTCATGATTCATAATTCATGATTCATGATTCAATTTATGATTCATGATTCATGATTCAATTCATGATTCATGATTCATGATTCGATTTATGATTCATGATTCATGATTCATGATTCATGATTCAATTCATGATTCATGATTCATGATTCATGATTCATGATTCATGATTCGATTCATGATTCATGATTCATGATTCATGATTCATGATTCAATTCATGATTCATGATTCATGATTCATGATTCATGATTCAATTCATGATTCATGATTCATGATTCAATTCATGATTCATGATTCGATTCATGATTCATGATACATGATTCAATTCATGATTCATGATTCATGATTTAATTCATGATTCAATTCATGATTCGATTCATGATCCATGATTCAATTCATGATTCATGATTCAATTCATTATTCATGATTCAATTCATGATACATAATTCATGATTCATGATTCAATTCATGATTCATGATTCAAGATTCATGATTCATGATTCGATTTATGATTCATGATTCAAGATTCATGATTCATGATTCGATTTATGATTCATGATTCATGATTCAATTCATGATTCATGATTCATGATTCATGATTCAATTAATGATTCATGATTCGAATCCTGATTCAATTCATGATTCATGATTCAATTTATGATTCATGATTCATGATTCAATTCATGATTCATGATTCATGATTCATGATTCATGATTCAATTAATGATTCATGATTCATGATTCGATTCATGATTCCTGATTCAATTCATGATTCATGATTCATGATTCAATTTATGATTCATGATTCGATTCATGATTCTTGATTCATGATTCATGATTCAATTCCTGATTCATGATTCAATTCATGATTCATGATTCATGATTCGATTCATGATTCAATTCATGATTCATGATTCATAATTTAATTCATGATTCATGATTCGATTCATGATTCATGATTAAATTCATGATTCAATTCATGATTCATGATTCATGATTCATGATTCAATTTATGATTCAAGATTCATGATTCAATTCATGATTCATGATTTATGATTCAATTCATGATTCATGATTCAATTCATGATTCATGATTCAATTCATGATTCATGATTCATGATTCGATTCATGATTCAATTCATGATTCATGATTCATAATTTAATTCATGATTCATGATTCGATTCATGATTCATGATTAAATTCATGATTCAATTCATGATTTATGATTCATGATTCAATTTATGATTCATGATTCATGATTCAATTCATGATTCATGATTTATGATTCAATTCATGATTCAATTCATGATTCATTATTCATGATTCATGATTCAATTCATGATTTATGATTCATGATTCATGATTCGATTCATGATTCATGATTCATGATTCAATTCATGATACATAATTTATGATTCATGAATCAATTCATGATTCATGATTTATTATTCAATTCATGATTCATGATTCGATTCATGATTTTTGATTCATGATTCATGATTCGATTCATGATTCATGATTCATGATTTAATTCATGATTCAATTCATGATTTGATTTATTATTCATGATTCAATTTTTGATTCATGATTCATAATTCAATTCAATATTCATGATTCAATTCATGATTCATAATTCATGATTCATGATTCAATTCATGATTCATGATTCAAGATTCCTGATTCATGATTCAATTCATGATTCATGATTCAATTCATGATTCGAATCCTGATTCAATTCATGATTCATGATTCGATTTATGATTCATGATTCATGATTCAATTCATGATTCATGATTCATGATTCATGATTCATGATTCAATTAATGATTCATGATTCATGATTCGATTCATGATTCCTGATTCATGATTGAATTCATGATTCATGATTCATGATTTAATTTATGATTCATGATTCAATTCATGATTCTTGATTCATGATTCATGATTCAATTCCTGATTCATGATTCAATTCATGATTCATGATTCATGATTCAATTCATGATTCAATTCATGATTCATAATTTATGATTCATGATTCAATTCATGATTCATATTTCATGATTCATGATTCAATTCATGATTCATGATCCATGATTCAATTCATGATTCATGATCCATGATTCATGATTCATGATTCATGATTCATGATTCAATTCATGATTCATGATTCAATTCATGATTCATGATTCATGATTTGATTAATGATTCATGATTTATGATTCAATTCATGATTCATGATTCAATTCATGATTCATAATTCATGATTCATGATTCAATTCATGATTCATGATTCATGATTCAATTCATGATTCATGATTCATGATTCGATTTATGATTCATGATTTATGATTCAATTCATGATTCGAATCCTAATTCTTATTTATGATTTATGATTTGATTTATGATTCATGATTCATAATTCATGTCATGATTCATGATTCATGATTCTTGATTCAATTCATGATTCATGATTCATGATTGAATTCATGATTCATGATTCATGATTCATGATTCAATTCATGATTCATGATTCATGATTCAATTCATGATTCATGATTCGATTCATGATTTTTGATTCATGATTCATGATTCAATTCATGATTCATGATTCATGATTCAATTCATGATTCATGATTCATGATTCAATTCATGATTCATGATTCATGATTCATGATTCATGATTCATGATTCAATTCATGATTCATGATTCATGATTCAATTCATGATTCGATTCATGATTCTTGATTCATTAATCATGATTTGATTCATGATTCATGATTCATGATTCAATTCATGATTCATGATTCATGATTCAATCCATGATTCAATTCATGATTCATGTTTCAATTTATTATTCATGATTCATGATTTAATTCATTATTCAATTCATGATTCATGATTCAATTCAGGATTCAATTCATGATTCATGATTCATGATTCAATTCATGATTCATGATTCAATTCAGGATTCAATTCATGATTCATGATTCATGATTCAATTCATGATTCATGAATTATGATTCAATTCATGATTCATGATTCGATTCATGATTCATGATTCATGATTCATGATTCATGATTAATTATTCATGATTCAATTCCTGATTCATGATTCAATTCATGATATATAATTTATGATTCATGATTCAATTCATGATTCATGATTCAAGATTCATGATTCATGATTCAATTCATAATTCATGATTCAATTCATGATTCGAATCCTGATTCAATTTATGATTCATGATTTGATTTATGATTCATGATTCATGATTCAATTCATGATTCATGATTGATGATTCAATTCATGATTCATGATTCATGATTCATGATTTGATTTATGATTCATGATTGATGAATTCAATTCATTATACATGATTCATGATTTATAATTCAATTCATGATTCAATTCATGATTCATGATTCAATTCATGATTCATGATTCAATTCATGATTCATGATTCAATTCATGATTTATGATTCATGATTCAATTCATGATTCATGATTCATGATTCATGATTCAATTCATGATTCATGATTCAATTCATGATTCATGATTCATGATTCAATTCATGATTCAATTTATGATTCATGATTCATGATTCATGATTTAATTCATGATTCAATTCATGATTCATGATTCAATTCATGATTCATGATTCAATTCATGATTCATGATTCAATTCATGATTCAATTCATGATTCATGATTCATGATTCAATTCATGATTCATGATTCAATTCATGATTCATGATTCAATTCATGATTCAATTCATGATTCATGATTCATGATTCAATTCATGATTCAATTCATGATTCATGATTCATGATTCAATTCATGATTCATGATTCATGATTCAATTCATGATTCATGATTCATGATTCATGATTCAATTCATGATTCATGATTCATGATTCAATTCATGATTCATGATTCAATTCATGATTCATGATTCATGATTCATGATTCAATTTATGATTCATGATTCATGATTTAATTCATGATTCAATTCATTATTCAATTCATGATTCATGATTCAATTTATTATTCATGATTCATAATTTAATTCATTATTCAATTCATGATTCATGATTCAATTCAGGATTCAATTCATGATTCATGATTCAATTCATGATTCATGATTCGATTCATGATTCATGATTCATGATTCAATTTATAATTCATGATTCATGATTAATGATTCAATTCCTGATTAATGATTCAATTCATGATTCATAATTTATGATTCATGATTCAATTCATGATTCATGATTTAATTCATGATTCATGATTCGATTCATGATTCATGAATCATGATTCATGATTCATGATTCAATTCCTGATTCATGATTCAATTCATAATTCATAATTTATGATTCATGATTCAATTCATGATTCATGATTTAAGATTCATGATTCATGATTCAATTCATGATTCATTATTCAATTCATTATTCGAATCCTGATTTATGATTCATGATTCATGATTCATGATTCATGATTCGATTCATGATTTTTGATTCATGATTCATGATTCGATTCATGATTCATGATTCACTTCATGATTCATGATTCATGATTCATGATTCATGATTCAATTCATGATTCATGATTTAATTCATGATTCTTGATTTATGATTCATAATTCGATTCATGATTCATGATTCATGATTAAATTCATGATTCATGATTCATGATTCAATTCATGATTCAAGATTCATGATTCGATTCATGATTCATGATTCGATTCATGATTCATGATTCAATTCATGATTCAAGATATGATTCATGATTAATGATTCAATTCATGATTCATAATTCATTATTCATGAATCAATTCATGATTCATAATTCATGATTCATGATTCAATTCATGATTCACGATTCATGATTCAATTCATGATTCAATTCATGATTCATGATTCATGATTCGATTAATGATTCATGATTTATGATTCAATTCATGATTCATGATTCATGATTCAATTCATGATTCATAATTCATGATTCATGATTCAATTTATGATTCATGATTCATGATTCAATTCATGATTCATGATTCATGATTCGATTTATGATTCATAATTTATGATTCAATTCATGATTCGAATCCTAATTCTTATTTATGATTTATGATTTGATTTATGATTCATGATTCATGATTCATGATTCATGATTCAATTCATGATTCATGATTCATGATTCATGATTCATGATTCAATTCATGATTCATGATTCATGATTCAATTCATGATTCATGATTCGATTCATGATTCATGATACATGATTCAATTCATGATTCATGATTCATGATTTAATTCATGATTCAATTCATGATTCGATTCATGATCCATGATTCAATTCATGATTCATGATTCAATTCATTATTCATGATTCAATTCATGATACATAATTCATGATTCATGATTCAATTCATGATTCATGATTCAAGATTCATGATTCATGATTCGATTTATGATTCATGATTCAAGATTCATGATTCATGATTCGATTTATGATTCATGATTCATGATTCAATTCATGATTCATGATTTATGATTCATGATTCAATTAATGATTCATGATTCATGATTCGAATCCTGATTCAATTCATGATTCATGATTCGATTTATGATTCATGATTCATGATTCAATTCATGATTCATGATTCATGATTCATGATTCATGATTCAATTACTGATTCATGATTCATGATTCGATTCATGATTCCTGATTCAATTCATGATTCATGATTCATGATTCAATTTATGATTCATGATTCGATTCATGATTCTTGATTCATGATTCATGATTCAATTCCTGATTCATGATTCAATTCATGATTCATGATTCATGATTCGATTCATGATTCAATTCATGATTCATGATTCATAATTTAATTCATGATTCATGATTCGATTCATGATTCATGATTAAATTCATGATTCAATTCATGATTCATGATTCATGATTCATGATTCAATTTATGATTCAAGATTCATGATTCAATTCATGATTCATGATTTATGATTCAATTCATGATTCATGATTCAATTCATGATTCATGATTCAATTCATGATTCATGATTCATGATTCGATTCATGATTCAATTCATGATTCATGATTCATAATTTAATTCATGATTCATGATTCGATTCATGATTCATGATTAAATTCATGATTCAATTCATGATTCATGATTCATGATTCAATTTATGATTCATGATTCATGATTCAATTCATGATTCATGATTTATGATTCAATTCATGATTCAATTCATGATTCATTATTCATGATTCATGATTCAATTCATGATTTATGATTCATGATTCATGATTCGATTAATGATTCATGATTCATGATTCAATTCATGATACATAATTTATGATTCATGAATCAATTCATGATTCATGATTTATTATTCAATTCATGATTCATGATTCGATTCATGATTTTTGATTCATGATTCATGATTCGATTCATGATTCATGATTCATGATTTAATTCATGATTCAATTCATGATTTGATTTATTATTCATGATTCAATTTTTGATTCATGATTCATAATTCAATTCAATATTCATGATTCAATTCATGATTCATAATTCATGATTCATGATTCAATTCATGATTCATGATTCAAGATTCCTGATTCATGATTCAATTCATGATTCATGATTCAATTCATGATTCGAATCCTGATTCAATTCATGATTCATGATTCGATTTATGATTCATGATTCATGATTCAATTCATGATTCATGATTCATGATTCATGATTCATGATTCAATTAATGATTCATGATTCATGATTCGATTCATGATTCCTGATTCATGATTGAATTCATGATTCATGATTCATGATTTAATTTATGATTCATGATTCAATTCATGATTCTTGATTCATGATTCATGATTCAATTCCTGATTCATGATTCAATTCATGATTCATGATTCATGATTCAATTCATGATTCAATTCATGATTCATAATTTATGATTCATGAGTCGATTCATGATTCATGATTCATGATTCAATTCATGATTCATAATTTATGATTCATGATTCAATTCATGATTCATATTTCATGATTCATGATTCAATTCATGATTCATGATCCATGATTCATGATTCATGATTCATGATTCAATTCATGATTCATGATTCAATTCATGATTCATGATTCATGATTTGATTAATGATTCATGATTTATGATTCAATTCATGATTCATGATTCATGATTCAATTCATGATTCATGATTCAATTCATGATTCATAATTCATGATTCATGATTCAATTCATGATTCATGATTCATGATTCAATTCATGATTCATGATTCATGATTCGATTTATGATTCATGATTTATGATTCAATTCATGATTCGAATCCTAATTCTTATTTATGATTTATGATTTGATTTATGATTCATGATTCATAATTCATGTCATGATTCATGATTCATGATTCTTGATTCAATTCATGATTCATGATTCATGATTGAATTCATGATTCATGATTCATGATTCATGATTCAATTCATGATTCATGATTCATGATTCAATTCATGATTCATGATTCGATTCATGATTTTTGATTCATGATTCATGATTCAATTCATGATTCATGATTCATGATTCAATTCATGATTCATGATTCATGATTCAATTCATGATTCATGATTCATGATTCATGATTCATGATTCATGATTCATGATTCAATTCATGATTCATGATTCAATTCATGATTCGATTCATGATTCTTGATTCATTAATCATGATTTGATTCATGATTCATGATTCAATTCATGATTCATGATTCATGATTCAATCCATGATTCAATTCATGATTCATGATTCAATTTATTATTCATGATTCATGATTTAATTCATTATTCAATTCATGATTCATGATTCAATTCAGGATTCAATTCATGATTCATGATTCATGATTCAATTCATGATTCATGATTCAATTCATGATTCATGATTCGATTCATGATTCAATTCATGATTCGATTCATGATTCTTGATTCATTAATCATGATTTGATTCATGATTCATGATTCATGATTCAATTCATGTATCATGATTCATGATTCAATCCATGATTCGATTCATGATTCATGATTCAATTTATTATTCATGATTCATGATTCAATTCATGATTCATGATTCAATTCATGATTCATGATTCAATTCATGATTCATGATTCGATTCATGATTCATGATTCATGATTCAATTTATAATTCATGATTCATGATTAATGATTCAATTCCTGATTAATGATTCAATTCATGATTCATAATTTATGATTCATGATTCAATTCATGATTCATGATTTAATTCATGATTCATGATTCGATTCATGATTCATGATTCATGATTCAATTCATGATTCATGAATCATGATTCATGATTCATGATTCAATTCCTGATTCATGATTCAATTCATAATTCATAATTTATGATTCATGATTCAATTCATGATTCATGATTTAAGATTCATGATTCATGATTCAATTCATGATTCATTATTCAATTCATTATTCGAATCCTGATTTATGATTCATGATTCATGATTCATGATTCATGATTCGATTCATGATTTTTGATTCATGATTCATGATTCGATTCATGATTCATGATTCACTTCATGATTCATGATTCATGATTCATGATTCATGATTCAATTCATGATTCATGATTTAATTCATGATTCTTGATTTATGATTCATAATTCGATTCATGATTCATGATTCATGATTAAATTCATGATTCATGATTCATGATTCATGATTCAATTCATGATTCAAGATTCATGATTCGATTCATGATTCATGATTCGATTCATGATTCATGATTCAATTCATGATTCAAGATATGATTCATGATTAATGATTCAATTCATGATTCATAATTCATTATTCATGAATCAATTTATGATTCATAATTCATGATTCATGATTCAATTCATGATTCACGATTCATGATTCAATTCATGATTCAATTCATGATTCATGATTCATGATTCGATTAATGATTCATGATTTATGATTCAATTCATGATTCATGATTCATGATTCAATTCATGATTCATAATTCATGATTCATGATTCAATTTATGATTCATGATTCATGATTCAATTCATGATTCATGATTCATGATTCGATTTATGATTCATAATTTATGATTCAATTCATGATTCGAATCCTAATTCTTATTTATGATTTATGATTTGATTTATGATTCATGATTCATGATTCATGATTCATGATTCAATTCATGATTCATGATTCATGATTCATGATTCATGATTCAATTCATGATTCATGATTCATGATTCAATTCATGATTCATGATTCGATTCATGATTCATGATACATGATTCATGATTCATGATTTAATTCATGATTCAATTCATGATTCGATTCATGATCCATGATTCAATTCATGATTCATGATTCAATTCATTATTCATGATTCAATTCATGATACATAATTCATGATTCATGATTCAATTCATGATTCAAGATTCATGATTCATGATTCGATTGATGATTCATGATTCAAGATTCATGATTCATGATTCGATTTATGATTCATGATTCATGATTCAATTCATGATTCATGATTCATGATTCATGATTCAATTAATGATTCATGATTCATGATTCGAATCCTGATTCAATTCATGATTCATGATTCGATTTATGATTCATGATTCATGAATCAATTCATGATTCATGATTCATGATTCATGATTCATGATTCAATTACTGATTCATGATTCATGATTCGATTCATGATTCCTGATTCAATTCATGATTCATGATTCATGATTCAATTTATGATTCATGATTCGATTCATGATTCTTGATTCATGATTCATGATTCAATTCCTGATTCATGATTCAATTCATGATTCATGATTCATGATTCGATTCATGATTCAATTCATGATTCATGATTCATAATTTAATTCATGATTCATGATTCGATTCATGATTCATGATTAAATTCATGATTCAATTCATGATTCATGATTCATGATTCATGATTCAATTTATGATTCAAGATTCATGATTCAATTCATGATTCATGATTTATGATTCAATTCATGATTCATGATTCAATTCATGATTCATGATTCAATTCATGATTCATGATTCATGATTCGATTCATGATTCAATTCATGATTCATGATTCATAATTTAATTCATGATTCATGATTCGATTCATGATTCATGATTAAATTCATGATTCAATTCATGATTCATGATTCATGATTCAATTTATGATTCATGATTCATGATTCAATTCATGATTCATGATTTATGATTCAATTCATGATTCAATTCATGATTCATTATTCATGATTCATGATTCAATTCATGATTTATGATTCATGATTCATGATTCGATTCATGATTCATGATTCATGATTCAATTCATGATACATAATTAATGATTCATGAATCAATTCATGATTCATGATTTATTATTCAATTCATGATTCATGATTCGATTCATGATTTTTGATTCATGATTCATGATTCGATTCATGATTCATGATTCATGATTTAATTCATGATTCAATTCATGATTTGATTTATTATTCATGATTCAATTTTTGATTCATGATTCATAATTCAATTCAATATTCATGATTCAATTCATGATTCATAATTCATGATTCATGATTCAATTCATGATTCATGATTCAAGATTCCTGATTCATGATTCAATTCATGATTCATGATTCAATTCATGATTCGAATCCTGATTCAATTCATGATTCATGATTCGATTTATGATTCATGATTCATGATTCAATTCATGATTCATGATTCATGATTCATGATTCATGATTCAATTAATGATTCATGATTCATGATTCGATTCATGATTCCTGATTCATGATTGAATTCATGATTCATGATTCATGATTTAATTTATGATTCATGATTCAATTCATGATTCTTGATTCATGATTCATGATTCAATTCCTGATTCATGATTCAATTCATGATTCATGATTCATGATTCAATTCATGATTCAATTCATGATTCATAATTTATGATTCATGAGTCGATTCATGATTCATGATTCATGATTCAATTCATGATTCATAATTTATGATTCATGATTCAATTCATGATTCATATTTCATGATTCATGATTCAATTCATGATTCATGATCCATGATTCATGATTCATGATTCATGATTCATGATTCAATTCATGATTCATGATTCAATTCATGATTCATGATTCATGATTTGATTAATGATTCATGATTTATGATTCAATTCATGATTCATGATTCATGATTCAATTCATGATTCATGATTCAATTCATGATTCATAATTCATGATTCATGATTCAATTCATGATTCATGATTCATGATTCAATTCATGATTCATGATTCATGATTCGATTTATGATTCATGATTTATGATTCAATTCATGATTCGAATCCTAATTCTTATTTATGATTTATGATTTGATTTATGATTCATGATTCATAATTCATGTCATGATTCATGATTCATGATTCTTGATTCAATTCATGATTCATGATTCATGATTGAATTCATGATTCATGATTCATGATTCATGATTCAATTCATGATTCATGATTCATGATTCAATTCATGATTCATGATTCGATTCATGATTTTTGATTCATGATTCATGATTCAATTCATGATTCATGATTCATGATTCAATTCATGATTCATGATTCATGATTCAATTCATGATTCATGATTCATGATTCATGATTCATGATTCATGATTCATGATTCAATTCATGATTCATGATTCATGATTCAATTCATGATTCGATTCATGATTCTTGATTCATTAATCATGATTTGATTCATGATTCATGATTCATGATTCAATTCATGATTCATGATTCATGATTCAATCCATGATTCAATTCATGATTCATGATTCAATTTATTATTCATGATTCATGATTTAATTCATTATTCAATTCATGATTCATGATTCAATTCAGGATTCAATTCATGATTCATGATTCATGATTCAATTCATGATTCATGATTCAATTCATGATTCATGATTCGATTCATGATTCAATTCATGATTCGATTCATGATTCTTGATTCATTAATCATGATTTGATTCATGATTCATGATTCATGATTCAATTCATGTATCATGATTCATGATTCAATCCATGATTCAATTCATGATTCATGATTCAATTTATTATTCATGATTCATGATTTAATTCATTATTCAATTCATGATTCATGATTCAATTCAGGATTCAATTCATGATTCATGATTCATGATTCAATTCATGATTCATGATTCAATTCATGATTCATGATTCGATTCATGATTCATGATTCATGATTCAATTCATAATTCATGATTCATGATTAATGATTCAATTCCTGATTCATGATTCAATTCATGATTCATAATTTATGATTCATGATTCAATTCATGATTCATGATTTAATTCATGATTCATGATTCGATTCATGATTCATGATTCATGATTCATGATTCATGATTCAATTCCTGATTCATGATTCAATTCATAATTCATAATTTATGATTCATGATTCAATTCATGATTCATGATTTAAGATTCATGATTCATGATTCAATTCATGATTCATGATTCAATTCATTATTCGAATCCTGATTCATGATTCATGATTCATGATTCGATTTATTATTCATGAATCATGATTCAATTCATGATTCATGATTCAATTCATGATTCATGATTCGATTCATGATTTTTGATTCATGATTCATGATTCGATTCATGATTCATGATTCATGATTCACTTCATATTCATGATTCATGATTCATGATTCAATTCATGATTCATGATTTAATTCATGATTCTTGATTCATGATTCATAATTCGATTCATGATTCATGATTCATGATTCAATTCATGATTCATGATTCATGATTCATGATTCAATTCATGATTCAAGATTCATGATTCGATTCATGATTCATGATTCGATTCATGATTCATGATTCAATTCATGATTCGATTCATGATTCATGATTCGATTCATGATTCATGATTCGATTCATGATTCAAGATATGATTCATGATTAATGATTCAATTCATGATTCATAATTCATGATTCATGAATCAATTCATGATTCATAATTCATGATTCATGATTCAATTCATGATTCACGATTCATGATTCAATTCATGATTCATGATTCAATTCATGATTCATGATTCATGATTCGATTAATGATTCATGATTTATGATTCATGATTCATGATTCAATTCATGATTCATAATTCATGATTCATGATTCAATTCATGATTCATGATTCATGATTCAATTCATGATTCATGATTCATGATTCGATTTATGATTCATGATTTATGATTCAATTCATGATTCGAATCCTAATTCTTATTTATGATTTATGATTTGATTTATGATTCATGATTCATGATTCATGATTCATGATTCAATTCATGATTCATGATTCGATTCATGATTCTTGATTCATGATTCATGATTTGATTCATGATTCATGATTCATGATTCAATTCATGATTCATGATTCATGTTTCATTTCATGATTCATGATTCATGATTCAATTCATGATTCATGATTCATGATTCAATTCATGTATCATGATTCATGATTCAATCCATGATTCAATTCATGATTCATGATTCAATTTATTATTCATGATTCATGATTTAATTTATTATTCAATTCATGATTCATGATTCAATTCAGGATTCAATTCATGATTCATGATTCAATTCATGATTCATGATTCGATTCATGATTCATGATTCATGATTCAATTCATGATTCATGATTCATGATTCATGATTCAATTCCTGATTCATGATTCAATTCATAATTCATAATTTATGATTCATGATTCAATTCATGATTCATGATTCAATTCATTATTCGAATCCTGATTCATGATTCATGATTCATGATTCATGATTCATGATTTGATTTATGATTCATGATTCATGATTCAATTCATGATTCATGATTCAATTCATGATTCATGATTCGATTCATGATTTTTGATTCATGATTCATGATTCGATTCATGATTCATGATTCATGATTCACTTCATGATTCATGATTCATGATTCATGATTCATGATTCAATTCATGATTCATGATTTAATTCATGATTCTTGATTCATGATTCATAATTCGATTCATGATTCATGATTCATGATTCATGATTCAATTCATGATTCATGATTCATGATTCATGATTCAATTCATGATTCAAGATTCGTGATTCGATTCATGATTCATGATTCGATTCATGATTCATGATTCAATTCATGATTCGATTCATGATTCATGATTCAATTCATGATTCAAGATATGATTCATGATTAATGATTCAATTCATGATTCATAATTCATGATTCATGAATCAATTCATGATTCATAATTCATGATTCATGATTCAATTCATGATTCACGATTCATGATTCAATTCATGATTCATGATTCAATTCATGATTTATGATTCATGATTCGATTAATGATTCATGATTTATGATTCAATTCATGATTCATGATTCATGATTCAATTCATGATTCATAATTCATGATTCATGATTCAATTCATGATTAATGATTCATGATTCAATTCATGATTCATGATTCGATTTATGATTCATGATTTATGATTCAATTCATGATTCGAATCATAATTCTTATTTATGATTTATGATTTGATTTATGATTCATAATTCATGATTCATGTCAAGATAAATGATTCATGATTCTTGATTTAATTCATGATTCATGATTCATGATTCAATTCATGATTCATGATTCATGATTCATGATTCAATTCATGATTCATGATTCATGATTCAATTCATGATTCATGATTCGATTCATGATTTTTGATTCATGATTCATGATTCGATTCATGATTCATGATTCAATTCACGATTCATGATTCATGATTCAATTCATGATTCATGATTCATGATTCATGATTCATGATTCAATTCATAATTCATGATTCATGATTCATGATTCATGATTCAATTCATGATTCATGATTCGATTCATGATTCTTGATTCATTAATCATGATTTGATTCATGATTCATGATTCATGATTCAATTCATGATTCATGATTCATGTTTCATTTCATGATTCATGATTCATGATTCAATTCATGATTCATGATTCATGATTCAATTCATGTATCATGATTCATGACTCAATCCATGATTCAATTCATGATTCATGATTCAATTTATTATTCATGATTCATGATTCAATTTATTATTCATGATTCATGATTTAATTCATTATTCAATTCATGATTCATGATTCAATTCAGGATTCAATTCATAATTCATGATTCATGATTCAATTCATGATTCATGATTCAATCCTGATTCATGATTCAATTCATGATTCATAATTTATGATTCATGATTCAATTCATGATTCATGATTTAATTCATGATTCATGATTCGATTCATGATTCATGATTCATGATTCAATTCATGATTCATGATTCATGATTCAATTCATGATTCATGATTCGATTCATGATTTTTGATTCATGATTCATTATTCGATTCATGATTCATGATTCAATTCATGATTCATGATTCATGATTCAATTCATGATTCATGATTCATGATTCATGATTCATGATTCAATTCATAATTCATGATTCCATGATTCATGATTCAATTCATGATTCATGATTCGATTCATGATTCTTGATTCATTAATCATGATTTGATTCATGATTCATGATTCATGATTCAATTCATGATTCATGATTCATGTTTCATTTCATGATTCATGATTCATAATTCAATTCATGATTCATGATTCAATTCATGATTCAATTCATGATTCATGATTCAATTTATTATTCATGATTCATGATTCAATTTATTATTCATGATTCATGATTTAATTCATTATTCAATTCATGATTCATGATTCAATTCAGGATTCAATTCATAATTCATGATTCATGATTCATTCATGATTCATGATTCAATTCCTGATTCATGATTCAATTCATGATTCATAATTTATGATTCATGATTCAATTCATGATTCATGATTTAATTCATGATTCATGATTCGATTCATGATTCAATTCATGATTCATGATTCATGATTCATGATTCAATTCATGATTCATGATTCGATTCATGATTCTTGATTCATGATTCATGATTTGATTCATGATTCATGATTCATGATTCAATTCATGATTCATGATTCATGTTTCATTTCATGATTCATGATTCATGATTCAATTCATGATTCATGATTCATGATTCAATTCATGTATCATGATTCATGATACAATCCATGATTCAATTCATGATTCATGATTCAATTTATTATTCATGATTCATGATTTAATTTATTATTCAATTCATGATTCATGATTCAATTCAGGATTCAATTCATGATTCATGATTCATGATTCAATTTATGATTCATGATTTAATTCATGATTCATGATTCGATTCAGGATTCATGATTCATGATTCAATTTATGATTCATGATTCATGATTAATGATTCAATTCCTGATTCATGATTCAATTCATGATTCACAATTTATGATTCATGATTCAATTCATGATTCATGATTCAATTCATGATTTATGATTCGATTCATGATTCATGATTCATGATTCAATTCATGATTCATGATTCATGATTCATGATTCAATTCCTGATTCATGATTCAATTCATAATTCATAATTTATGATTCATGATTCATTTCATGATTCATGATTTAAGATTCATGATTCAATTCATGATTCATGATTCAATTCATTATTCGAATCCTGATTCATGATTCATGATTCCTGATTCATGATTCATGATTCGATTTATGATTCATGATTCATGATTCAATTCATGATTCATGATTCAATTCATGATTCATGATTCGATTCATGATTTTTGATTCATGATTCATGATTCGATTCATGATTCATGATTCATGATTCACTTCATGATTCATGATTCATGATTCATGATTCATGATTCAATTCATGATTTAATTCATGATTCTTGATTCATGATTCATAATTCGATTCATGATTCATGATTCATGATTCAATTCATGATTCATGATTCATGATTCATGATTCAATTCATGATTCAAGATTCATGATTCATGATTCAATTCATGATTCAAGATTCATGATTCGATTCATGATTCATGATTTGATTCATGATTAATGATTCAATTCATGATTCGATTCATGATTCATGATTCGATTCATGATTCAAGATATGATTCATGATTCATGATTCAATTCATGATTCATAATTCATGATTCATGAATCAATTCATGATTCATAATTCATGATTCATGATTCAATTCATGATTCATGATTCATGATTCAATTCATGATTCATGATTCAATTCATGATTCATGATTCATGATTCAATTCATGATTCAATTCATTATTCATAATTCATGATTCATGATTCAATTCATGATTCATGATTTATGATTCAATTCATGATTCATGATTTATGATTCAATTCATGATTCATGATTCGATTCATGATTCATGATTCATGATTCAATTCATGATTCATGATTCATGATTCATGATTCATGATTCAATTCATGATTCATGATTCGATTCATGATTTTTGATTCATGATTCATGATTCGATTCATGATTCATGATTCATGATTCACTTCATATTCATGATTCATGATTCATGATTCATGATTCAATTCATGATCCATGATTTAATTCATGATTCTTGATTCATGATTCATAATTCGATTCATGATTCATGATTCATGATTCAATTCATGATTCATGATTCATGATTCAATTCATGATTCAAGATTCATGATTCGATTCATGATTCATGATTCGATTCATGATTCATGATTCAATTCATGATTCGATTCATGATTCATGATTCGATTCATGATTCAAGATATGATTCATGATTAATGATTCATAATTCATGATTCATAATTCATGATTCATGAATCAATTCATGATTCATAATTCATGATTCATGATTCAATTCATGATTCACGATTCATGATTCAATTCATGATTCATGATTCAATTCATGATTCATGATTCATGATTCGATTAATGATTCATGATTTATGATTCAATTCATGATTCATTATTCATGATTCAATTCATGATTCATAATTCATGATTCATGATTCAATTCATGATTCATGATTCATGATTCAATTCATGATTCATGATTCATGATTCGATTTATGATTCATGATTTATGATTCAATTCATGATTCGAATCCTAATTCTTATTTATGATTTATGATTTGATTTATGATTCATGATTCATGATTCATGATTCATGATTCAATTCATGATTCATGATTCGATTCATGATTCTTGATTCATGATTCATGATTTGATTCATGATTCATGATTCATGATTCAATTCATGATTCATGATTCATGTTTCATTTCATGATTCATGATTCATGATTCAATTCATGATTCATGATTCATGATTCAATTCATGTATCATGATTCATGATTCAATCCATGATTCAATTCATGATTCATGATTCAATTTATTATTCATGATTCATGATTTAATTTATTATTCAATTCATGATTCATGATTCAATTCAGGATTCAATTCATGATTCATGATTCATGAATTAATTTATGATTCATGATTCAATTCATGATTCATGATTCGATTCAGGATTCATGATTCATGATTCAATTTATAATTCATGATTCATGATTCATGATTCAATTCCTGATTCATGATTCAATTCATGATTCATAATTTATGATTCATGATTCAATTCATGATTCATGATTCAATTCATGATTCATGATTCGATTCATGATTCATGATTCATGATTCAATTCATGATTCATGATTCATGATTCATTTCCTGATTCATGATTCAATTCATAATTCATAATTTATGATTCATGATTCAATTCATGATTCATGATTCAATTCATTATTCGAATCCTGATTCATGATTCATGATTCATGATTCATGATTCATGATTCAATTTATGATTCATGATTCATGATTCAATTCATGATTCATGATTCAATTCATGATTTATGATTCGATTCATGATTTTTGATTCATGATTCATGATTCGATTCATGATTCATGATTCATGATTCTCTTCATGATTCATGATTCATGATTCATGATTGATGATTCAATTCATGATTCATGATTTAATTCATGATTCTTGATTCATGATTCATAATTCGATTCATGATTCATGATTCATGATTCAATTCATGATTCATGATTCATGATTCATGATTCAATTCATGATTCAAGATTCGTGATTCGATTCATGATTCATGATTCGATTCATGATTCATGATTCAATTCATGATTCAATTCATGATTCATGATTCAATTCATGATTCAAGATATGATTCATGATTAATGATTCAATTCATGATTCATAATTCATGATTCATGAATCAATTCATGATTCATAATTCATGATTCATGATTCAATTCATGATTCACGATTCATGATTCAATTCATGATTCATGATTCAATTCATGATTCATGATTCATGATTCGATTAATGATTCATGATTTATGATTCAATTCATGATTCATGATTCATGATTCAATTCATGATTCATAATTCATGATTCATGATTCAATTCATGATTCATGATTCATGATTCAATTCATGATTCATGATTCATGATTCGATTTATGATTCATGATTTATGATTCAATTCATGATTCGAATCCTAATTCTTATTTATGATTTATGATTTGATTTATGATTCATAATTCATGATTCATGTCAAGATTCATGATTCATGATTCTTGATTTAATTCATGATTCATGATTCATGATTCAATTCATGATTCATGATTCATGATTCATGATTCAATTCATGATTCATGATTCATGATTCAATTCATGATTCATGATTCGATTCATGATTTTTGATTCATGATTCATTATTCGATTCATGATTCATGATTCAATTCATGATTCATGATTCATGATTCAATTCATGATTCATGATTCATGATTCATGATTCATGAATCAATTCATAATTCATGATTCAATTCATGATTCATGATTCGATTCATGATTCTTGATTTATTAATCATGATTTGATTCATGATTCATGATTCAATTCATGATTCATGATTCATGTTTCATTTCATGATTCATGATTCATGATACAATTCATGATTCATGATTCATGATTCAATTCATGTATCATGATTCATGATTCAATCCATGATTCAATTCATGATTCATGATTCAATTTATTATTCATGATTCATGATTCAATTTATTATTCATGATTCATGATTTAATTCATTATTCAATTCATGATTCATGATTCAATTCAGGATTCAATTCATAATTCATGATTCATGATTCAATTCATGATTCATGATTCAATTCCTGATTCATGATTCAATTCATGATTCATAATTTATGATTCATGATTCAATTCATGATTCATGATTTAATTCATGATTCGATTCATGATTCATGATTCAATTCATGATTCATGATTCATGATTCATGATTCATGATTCAATTCATGATTCATGATTCGATTCATGATTCTTGATTCATGATTCATGATTTGATTCATGATTCATGATTCATGATTCAATTCATGATTCATGATTCATGTTTCATTTCATGATTCATGATTCATGATTCAATTCATGATTCATGATTCATGATTCAATTCATGTATCATGATTCATGATTCAATCCATGATTCAATTCATGATTCATGATTCAATTTATTATTTATGATTCATGATTTAATTTATTATTCAATTCATGATTCATGATTCAATTCAGGATTCAATTCATGATTCATGATTCAATTTATGATTCATGATTTAATTCATGATTCATGATTCGATTCAGGATTCATGATTCATGATTCAATTTATGATTCATGATTCATGATTAATGATTCAATTCCTGATTCACAATTTATGATTCATGATTCAATTCATGATTCATGATTCAATTCATGATTTATGATTCGATTCATGATTCATGATTCATGATTCAATTCATGATTCATGATTCATGATTCATGATTCAATTCCTGATTCATGATTCAATTCATAATTCATAATTTATGATTCATGATTCATTTCATGATTCATGATTTAAGATTCATGATTCAATTCATGATTCATGATTCAATTCATTATTCGAATCCTGATTCATGATTCATGATTCCTGATTCATGATTCATGATTCGATTTATGATTCATGATTCATGATTCAATTCATGATTCATGATTCAATTCATGATTCATGATTCGATTCATGATTTTTGATTCATGATTCATGATTCGATTCATGATTCATGATTCATGATTCACTTCATGATTCATGATTCATGATTCATGATTCATGATTCAATTCATGATTCATGATTTAATTCATGATTCAAGATTCATGATTCGATTCATGATTCATGATTTGATTCATGATTCATGATTCAATTCATGATTCGATTCATGATTCATGATTCGATTCATGATTCAAGATATGATTCATGATTCATGATTCAATTCATGATTCATAATTCATGATTCATGAATCAATTCATGATTCATAATTCATGATTCATGATTCAATTCATGATTCATGATTCATGATTCAATTCATGATTCATGATTCAATTCATGATTCATGATTCATGATTCAATTCATGATTCAATTCATTATTCATAATTCATGATTCATGATTCAATTCATGATTCATGATTCATGATTCAATTCATGATTCATGATTCATGATTCGATTCATGATTCATGATTTATGATTCAATTCATGATTCATAATTCGATTCATGATTCATGATTCATGATTCAATTCATGATTCATGATTCATGATTCATGATTCGATTCATGATTCATGATTCATGATTCATGATTCATGATTCAATTCATGAATTATGATTCATGATTCAATTCATGATTCATGATTCATGATTCAATTCATGATTCATGATTCATGATTCAATTCATGATTCATGATTCGATTCATGATTCATGATTCATGATTCATGATTCAATTCATGATTCATGATTCAATTCATGATTCATGATTCGATTCATGATTCATGATTCATGATTCATGATTCATGATTCATGATTCAATTCATGATTCATGATTCATGATTCATGATTCATGATTTAATTCATGATTCATGATTCGATTCATGATTCATGATTCATGATTCATGATTCATGATTCAATTCATGATTCATGATTCATGATTCATGATTCATGATTCAATTCATGATTCATGATTCATGATTCGATTCATGATTCATGATCCATGCTTCAATTCATGATTCATGATTTATGATTTAATTCATGATTCAATTCATGATTCGATTCATGATTCATAATTCAATTCATGATTCATAATTCATGATTCATGATTCGATTCATGATTCATGATTCATGATTCAATTCATGATTCATAATTTATGATTCATGAATCAATTCATGATTCATAATTCATGATTCATGATTCAATTCATGATTCATGATTCATGATTCATGATTTATGATTTAATTCATGATTCATGATTCAATTCCTGATTCATGATTCATCATTCGATTCATGATTCATGATTTATGATTCAATTCATGATTCATGATTCATGATTCAATTCATGATTCATAATTCATGATTCATGATTCAATTCATGATTCATGATTCATGATAAATGATTCAATTCATGATTCATGATTCATGATTTGATTCATGATTCATGATTTATGATTCAATTCATGATTCGAATCCTAATTCAATTTATGATTCATGATTTGATTTATGATTTATGATTCATGATTCATGTCATGATTCATGATTCATGATTCATGTCATGATTCATGATTCATGATTCATGATTCATGATTCAATTCATGATTCATGATTCATGATTCATGATTCATGATTCAATTCATGATTCATGATTTAATTCATGATTCTTGATTCATGATTCATAATTCGATTCATGATTCATGATTCATGATTCAATTCATGATTCATGATTCATGATTCATGATTCAATTCATGATTCAAGATTCATGATTCGATTCATGATTCATGATTTGATTCATGATTCATAATTCAATTCATGATTCGATTCATGATTCATGATTCGATTCATGATTCAAGATATGATTCATGATTCATGATTCAATTCATGATTCATAATTCATGATTCATGAATCAATTCATGATTCATAATTCATGATTCATGATTCAATTCATGATTCATGATTCATGATTCAATTCATGATTCATGATTCAATTCATGATTCATGATTCGATTCATGATTCATGATTCATGATTCAATTCATGATTCATGATTCATGATTCATGATTCATGATTCGATTCATGATTCATGATTCATGATTCATGATTCATGATTCAATTCATGAATTATGATTCATGATTCAATTCATGATTCATGATTCATGATTCAATTCATGATTCATGATTCATGATTCAATTCATGATTCATGATTCGATTCATGATTCATGATTCATGATTCATGATTCAATTCATGATTCATGATTCAATTCATGATTCATGATTCGATTCATGATTCATGATTCATGATTCATGATTCATGATTCATGATTCATGATTCATGATTCATGATTCAATTCATGATTCATGATTCATGATTCAATTCATGATTCATGATTCATGATTCATGATTCAATTCATGATTCATGATTCATGATTCATGATTCATGATTCATGATTCATGATTCATGATTCATGATTCATGATTCAATTCATGATTCATGATTCATGATTCATGATTCATGATTCAATTCATGATTCATGATTCATGATTCGATTCATGATTCATGATCCATGCTTCAATTCATGATTCATGATTTATGATTTAATTCATGATTCAATTCATGATTCGATTCATGATTCATGATTCAATTCATGATTCATAATTCATGATTCATGATTCGATTCATGATTCATGATTCATGATTCAATTCATGAGTCATAATTTATGATTCATGAATCAATTCATGATTCATAATTCATGATTCATGATTCAATTCATGATTCATGATTCATGATTCATGATTCAATTCATGATTCATGATTCAATTCATGATTCATGATTCATCATTCGATTCATGATTCATGATTTATGATTCAATTCATGATTCATGATTCATGATTCAATTCATGATTCATAATTCATGATTCATGATTCAATTCATGATTCATGATTCATGATAAATGATTCAATTCATGATTCATGATTCATGATTTGATTCATGATTCATGATTTATGATTCAATTCATGATTCGAATCCTAATTCAATTTATGATTCATGATTTGATTTATGATTTATGATTCATGATTCATGTCATGATTCATGATTCATGATTCATGTCATGATTCATGATTCATGATTCATGATTCATGATTCAATTCATGATTCATGATTCATGATTCAATTCATGATTCATGATTTTTGATTCATGATTTATGATTCGATTCATGATTCATGATTCATGATTCAATTCATGATTCATGATTCATGATTCAATTCATGATTCATGATTCATGATTCATGATTCAATTCATAATTCATGATTCATGATTCATGATTCAATTCATGATTCATGATTCGATTCATGATTCTTGATTCATGATTCATGTTTTGATTTATGATTCATGATTCATGATTCAATTCATGATTCATGATTCATGTTTTGATTTATGATTCATGATTCATGTTTCATTTCATGATTCATGATTTATGATTCAATTCATGATTCATGATTCATGATTCAATTCATGATTCATGATTCATAATTCCATCCATGATTCAATTCATGATTCATGATTCAATTTATTATTCATGATTCATGATTTAATTCATTATTCAATTCATGATTCATGATTCAATTCAGAATTTAATTCATGATTCATGATTCAATTTATGATTCATGATTCATGATTCAATTCATGATTCATGATTCATGATTCATGATTCTTGATTCATGATTCAATTCATGATTCATGATTCAATTCATGATTCATGATTCATGATTCATGATTCATGATTTAATTCCTGATTCATGATTCAATTCATGATTCATAATTTATGATTCATGATTCAATTCATGATTCATGATTCAAGATTCATGATTTATGATTCAATTCATGATTCATGATTCAATTCATGATTCGAATCCTGATTCATGATTCATGATTCATGATTCATGATTCGATTTATGATTCATGATTCATGATTCATGATTCAATTCATGATTCATGATTCATGATTCAATTCATGATTCATGATTCGATTCATGATTTTTGATTTATGATTCGATTCATGATTCATGATTCATGATTTACTTCATGATTCATGATTCATGATTCATGATTCAATTCATAATTCATGATTCATGATTCATTATTCAATTCATAATTCATAATTCATGATTTATGATTCATGATTCAATTCATGTTTCATGATTCAATTCATGATTCTTGATTTATGATTCATAATTCAATTCATGATTCATGATTCATGATTCATGATTCAATTCATGATTCATAATTCAATTCATGATTCATGATTCATAAATTCAATACATGATTCATGATTCATGATTCAATTCATGATTCATGATTCATGATTCATGATTCAATTTATGATTCATGATTCATGATTTAATTCATGATTCAATTCATGATTCAATTCATGATTCATTATTCTTGATTCAATTCATGATTCATGATTCAATTCATGATTCATGTTTCATGATTCAATTCATGATTCAATTCATGATTCATGATCCATGATTCAATTTATTATTCATGATTCATGATTTAATTCATGATTCAATTCATGATTCATGATTCAATTCATGATTCAATTCATGATTCCTGGTTCATGATTCATGATTCATTATTCAATTCATGATTCATAATTCATAATTCATGATTCGATTCATGATTCATGATTCATGATTCAATTCATGATTCATAATTTATGATTCATGATTCGATTCATGATTCATGATTCATGATTCAATTCATGATTCATAATTTATGATTCATGATTCGATTCATGATTCATGATTCATGATTCAATTCATGATTCATAATTTATGATTCATGAATCAATTCATGATTCATAATTCATGATTCATGATTCAATTCATGATTCATGATTCATGATTCATGATTCAATTCATGATTCATGATTCAATTCATGATTCATGATTCATGATTCGATTAATGATTCATGATTTATGACTCAATTCATGATTCATGATTCATGATTCAATTCATGATTCATAATTCATGATTCATGATTCAATTCATGATTCATGATTCATGATTCAATTCATGATTCATGATTCGATTTATGATTCATGATTTATGATTCAATTCATGATTCGAATCCTAATTCTTATTTATGATTTATGATTTGATTTATGATTCATAATTCATGATTCATGTCATGATTCATGATTCATGATTCTTGATTCAATTCATGATTCATGATTCGATTCACGATTTTTGATTCATGATTCATAATTCGATTCATGATTCATGATTCATGATTCAATTCATGATTCATGATTCATGATTCATGATTCATGATTCATGATTCATGATTCAATTCATGATTCATGATTTAATTCATGATTCTTGATTCATGATTCATAATTTGATTCATGATTCATGATTCATGATTCAATTCATGATTCATGATTCATGATTCAATTCATGATTCAAGATTCATGATTCGATTCATGATTCATGATTCGATTCATGATTCATGATTCAATTCATGATTCGATTCATGATTCATGATTCATGTTTCATTTCATGATTCATGATTCATGATTCAATTCATGATTCATGATTCATGATTCAATTCATGTATCATGATTCATGATTCAATCCATGATTCAATTCATGATTCATGATTCAATTTATTATTCATGATTCATGATTCAATTTATTATTCATGATTCATGATTTAATTCATTATTCAATTCATGATTCATGATTCAATTCATAATTCATGATTCATGATTCAATTCATGATTCATGATTCAATTCCTGATTCATGATTCAATTCATGATTCATAATTTATGATTCATGATTCAATTCATGATTCATGATTTAATTCATGATTCATGATTCATGATTCATGATTCATGATTCAATTCATGATTCATGATTCATGATTCATGATTCATGATTCAATTCCTGATTCATGATTCAATTCATAATTCATAATTTATGATTCATGATTCAATTCATGATTCATGATTTAAGATTCATGATTCATGATTCAATTCATAATTCATGATTCAATTCATTATTCGAATCCTGATTCATGATTCATGATTCATGATTCATGATTCATGATTCGATTTATGATTCATGATTCATGATTCAATTCATGATTCATGATTCAATTCATGATTCATGATTCGATTCATGATTTTTGATTCATGATTCATGATTCGATTCATGATTCATGATTCATGATTCAATTCATGATTCATGATTCATGATTCATGATTCATGATTCAATTCATGATTCATGATTTAATTCATGATTCTTGATTCATGATTCATAATTCGATTCATGATTCATGATTCATGATTCAATTCATGATTCATGATTCATGATTCATGATTCAATTCATGATTCAAGATTCATGATTCGATTCATGATTCATGATTCGATTCATGATTCATGATTCAATTCATGATTCGATTCATGATTCATGATTCGATTCATGATTCAAGATATGATTCATGATTAATGATTCAATTCATGATTCATAATTCATGATTCATGAATCAATTCATGATTCATAATTCATGATTCATGATTCAATTCATGATTCATGATTCAATTCATGATTCATGATTCATGATTAGATAAATGATTCATGATTTATGATTCAATTCATGATTCATGATTCATGATTCAATTCATGATTCATAATTCATGATTCATGATTCAATTCATAATTCATGATTCATGATTCAATTCATGATTCATGATTCGATTTATGATTCATGATTTATGATTCAATTCATGATTCGAATCCTAATTCTTATTTATGATTTATGATTTGATTTATGATTCATGATTCATGATTCATGATTCATGATTCAATTCATGATTCATGATTCGATTCATGATTCTTGATTCATGATTCATGATTTGATTCATGATTCATGATTCAATTCATGATTCATGATTCATGTTTCATTTCATGATTGATGATTCAATTCATGATTCATGATTCATATCATGTATCATGATTCATGATTCAATCCATGATTCAATTCATGATTCATGATTCAATTTATTATTCATGATTCATGATTTAATTCATTATTCAATTCATGATTCATGATTCAATTCAGGATTCAATTCATGATTCATGATTCATGATTCAATTTATGATTTATGATTCAATTCATGATTCATGATTCGATTCATGATTCATGATTCAATTTATGATTCATGATTCATGATTAATGATTCAATTCCTGATTCATTATTCAATTCATGATTCATAATTTATGATTCATGATTCAATTCATGATTCATGATTCAATTCATGATTCATGATTCAATTCATGATTCATGATTCATGATTCAATTCATGATTCATGATTCATGATTCATGATTCATGATTCATGATTCAATTCCTGATTCATGATTTAATTCATAATTCATAATTTATGATTTATGATTCAATTCATGATTCATGATTTAAGATTCATGATTCATGATTCAATTCATGATTTATGATTCAATTCATTATTCGAATCCTGATTCATGATTCATGATTCATGATTCATGATTCATGATTCGAATTATGATTCATGATTCATGATTCAATTCATGATTCATGATTCAATTCATGATTCATGATTCGATTCATGATTTTTGATTCATGATTCATGATTTGATTCATGATTCATGATTCATGATTCACTTCATGATTCATTATTCATGATTCATGATTCATGATTCAATTCATGATTCATGATTTAATTCATGATTCTTGATTCATGATTCATAATTCGATTCATGATTCATGATTCATGATTTATGATTCAATTCATGATTCAATTCATGATTCATAATTCATGATTCATGATTCAATTCATGATTCATGATTCATGATTCGATTCATGATTCATGATTTATGATTCAATTCATGATTCATGATTCGATTCATGATTCATGATTCATGATTCAATTCATGATTCATGATTCATGATTCATGATTCATGATTCATGATTCATGATTCAATTCATGATTCATGATTCAATTCATGATTCATAATTCATGATTCATGATTCAATTCATGATTCATGATTCATGATTCGATTCATGATTCATGATTTATGATTCAATTCATGATTCATGATTCGATTCATGATTCATGATTCATGATTCAATTCATGATTCATGATTCATGATTCATGATTCATGATTCATGATTCAATTCATGATTCATGATTCGATTCATGATTCATGATTCATGATTCATGATTCAATTCATGATTCATGATTCAATTAATGATTCATGATTCGATTCATGATTCATGATTCAATTCATGATTCATGATTCATGATTCAATTCATGATTCATGATTCATGATTCATGATTCATGATTCAATTCATGATTCATGATTCATGATTCAATTCATGATTCATGATTCATGATTTGATTCATGATTCATGATTCAATTCATGATTCATGATTCATGATTCATGATTCATGATTCAATTCATGATTCATGATTCATGATTCAATTCATGATTCATGATTCATGATTCGATTCATGATTCATGATCCATGCTTCAATTCATGATTCATGATTTAATTCATGATTCAATTCATGATTCGATTCATGATCCATGATTCAATTCATGATTCATAATTCATGATTCATGATTCATAATTCATGATTCATGATTCGATTCATGATTCATGATTCATGATTCAATTCATGATTCATAATTTATGATTCATGAATCAATTCATGATTCATAATTCATGATTCATGATTTAATTCATGATTCATGATTCATGATTCATGATTTATGATTCAATTCATGATTCATGATTCAATTCATGATTCATGATCCATGCTTCAATTCATGATTCATGATTTATGATTTAATTCATGATTCAATTCATGATTCGATTCATGATTCATAATTCAATTCATGATTCATAATTCATGATTCATGATTCGATTCATGATTCATGATTCATGATTCAATTCATGATTCATAATTTATGATTCATGAATCAATTCATGATTCATAATTCATGATTCATGATTCAATTCATGATTCATGATTCATGATTCATGATTTATGATTTAATTCATGATTCATGATTCAATTCCTGATTCATGATTCATCATTCGATTCATGATTCATGATTTATGATTCAATTCATGATTCATGATTCAATTCATGATTCATGATTCATGATAAATGATTCAATTCATGATTCATGATTCATGATTTGATTCATGATTCATGATTTATGATTCAATTCATGATTCGAATCCTAATTCAATTTATGATTCATGATTTGATTTATGATTTATGATTCATGATTCATGTCATGATTCATGATTCATGATTCATGTCATGATTCATGATTCATGATTCATGATTCATGATTCATGATTCAATTCATGATTCATGATTCATGATTCATGATTCATGATTCAATTCATGATTCATGATTTAATTCATGATTCTTGATTCATGATTCATAATTCGATTCATGATTCATGATTCATGATTCAATTCATGATTCATGATTCATGATTCATGATTCATGATTCATGATTCAATTCATGATTCAAGATTCATGATTCGATTCATGATTCATGATTTGATTCATGATTCATAATTCAATTCATGATTCGATTCATGATTCATGATTCGATTCATGATTCAAGATATGATTCATGATTCATGATTCAATTCATGATTCATAATTCATGATTCATGAATCAATTCATGATTCATAATTCATGATTCATGATTCAATTCATGATTCATGATTCATGATTCAATTCATGATTCATGATTCAATTCATGATTCATGATTCGATTCATGATTCATGATTCATGATTCAATTCATGATTCATGATTCATGATTCATGATTCATGATTCGATTCATGATTCATGATTCATGATTCATGATTCATGATTCAATTCATGAATTATGATTCATGATTCAATTCATGATTCATGATTCATGATTCAATTCATGATTCATGATTCATGATTCAATTCATGATTCATGATTCGATTCATGATTCATGATTCATGATTCATGATTCAATTCATGATTCATGATTCAATTCATGATTCATGATTCGATTCATGATTCATGATTCATGATTCATGATTCATGATTCATGATTCATGATTCATGATTCATGATTCAATTCATGATTCATGATTCATGATTCATGATTTAATTCATGATTCATGATTCGATTCATGATTCATGATTCATGATTCATGATTCATGATTCATGATTCATGATTCATGATTCAATTCATGATTCATGATTCATGATTCATGATTCATGATTCAATTCATGATTCATGATTCATGATTCGATTCATGATTCATGATCCATGCTTCAATTCATGATTCATGATTTATGATTTAATTCATGATTCAATTCATGATTCGATTCATGATTCATGATTCAATTCATGATTCATAATTCATGATTCATGATTCGATTCATGATTCATGATTCATGATTCAATTCATGAGTCATAATTTATGATTCATGAATCAATTCATGATTCATAATTCATGATTCATGATTCAATTCATGATTCATGATTCATGATTCATGATTCAATTCATGATTCATGATTCAATTCATGATTCATGATTCATCATTCGATTCATGATTCATGATTTATGATTCAATTCATGATTCATGATTCATGATTCAATTCATGATTCATAATTCATGATTCATGATTCAATTCATGATTCATGATTCATGATAAATGATTCAATTCATGATTCATGATTCATGATTTGATTCATGATTCATGATTTATGATTCAATTCATGATTCGAATCCTAATTCAATTTATGATTCATGATTTGATTTATGATTTATGATTCATGATTCATGTCATGATTCATGATTCATGATTCATGTCATGATTCATGATTCATGATTCATGATTCATGATTCAATTCATGATTCATGATTCATGATTCAATTCATGATTCATGATTTTTGATTCATGATTTATGATTCGATTCATGATTCATGATTCATGATTCAATTCATGATTCATGATTCATGATTCAATTCATGATTCATGATTCATGATTCATGATTCAATTCATAATTCATGATTCATGATTCATGATTCAATTCATGATTCATGATTCGATTCATGATTCTTGATTCATGATTCATGTTTTGATTTATGATTCATGATTCATGATTCAATTCATGATTCATGATTCATGTTTTGATTTATGATTCATGATTCATGTTTCATTTCATGATTCATGATTTATGATTCAATTCATGATTCATGATTCATGATTCAATTCATGATTCATGATTCATAATTCAATCCATGATTCAATTCATGATTCATGATTCAATTTATTATTCATGATTCATGATTTAATTCATTATTCAATTCATGATTCATGATTCAATTCAGAATTTAATTCATGATTCATGATTCAATTTATGATTCATGATTCATGATTCAATTCATGATTCATGATTCATGATTCATGATTCTTGATTCATGATTCAATTCATGATTCATGATTCAATTCATGATTCATGATTCATGATTCATGATTCATGATTTAATTCCTGATTCATGATTCAATTCATGATTCATAATTTATGATTCATGATTCAATTCATGATTCATGATTCAAGATTCATGATTTATGATTCAATTCATGATTCATGATTCAATTCATGATTCGAATCCTGATTCATGATTCATGATTCATGATTCATGATTCGATTTATGATTCATGATTCATGATTCATGATTCAATTCATGATTCATGATTCATGATTCAATTCATGATTCATGATTCGATTCATGATTTTTGATTTATGATTCGATTCATGATTCATGATTCATGATTTACTTCATGATTCATGATTCATGATTCATGATTCAATTCATAATTCATGATTCATGATTCATTATTCAATTCATAATTCATAATTCATGATTTATGATTCATGATTCAATTCATGTTTCATGATTCAATTCATGATTCTTGATTCATGATTCATAATTCAATTCATGATTCATGATTCATGATTCATGATTCAATTCATGATTCATAATTCAATTCATGATTCATGATTCATGATTCAATACATGATTCATGATTCATGATTCAATTCATGATTCATGATTCATGATTCATGATTCAATTTATGATTCATGATTTAATTCATGATTCAATTCATGATTCATGATTCAATTCATGATTCAATTCATGATTCATTATTCTTGATTCAATTCATGATTCATGATTCAATTCATGATTCATGTTTCATGATTCAATTCATGATTCAATTCATGATTCATGATCCATGATTCAATTTATTATTCATGATTCATGATTTAATTCATGATTCAATTCATGATTCATGATTCAATTCATGATTCAATTCATGATTCCTGGTTCATGATTCATGATTCATTATTCAATTCATGATTCATAATTCATAATTCATGATTCGATTCATGATTCATGATTCATGATTCAATTCATGATTCATAATTTATGATTCATGATTCGATTCATGATTCATGATTCATGATTCAATTCATGATTCATAATTTATGATTCATGATTCGATTCATGATTCATGATTCATGATTCAATTCATGATTCATAATTTATGATTCATGAATCAATTCATGATTCATAATTCATGATTCATGATTCAATTCATGATTCATGATTCATGATTCATGATTCAATTCATGATTCATGATTCAATTCATGATTCATGATTCATGATTCGATTAATGATTCATGATTTATGACTCAATTCATGATTCATGATTCATGATTCAATTCATGATTCATAATTCATGATTCATGATTCAATTCATGATTCATGATTCATGATTCAATTCATGATTCATGATTCGATTTATGATTCATGATTTATGATTCAATTCATGATTCGAATCCTAATTCTTATTTATGATTTATGATTTGATTTATGATTCATAATTCATGATTCATGTCATGATTCATGATTCATGATTCTTGATTCAATTCATGATTCATGATTCGATTCACGATTTTTGATTCATGATTCATGATTCGATTCATGATTCATGATTCATGATTCAATTCATGATTCATGATTCATGATTCATGATTCATGATTCATGATTCAATTCATGATTCATGATTTAATTCATGATTCTTGATTCATGATTCATAATTTGATTCATGATTCATGATTCATGATTCAATTCATGATTCATGATTCATGATTCAATTCATGATTCAAGATTCATGATTCGATTCATGATTCATGATTCGATTCATGATTCATGATTCAATTCATGATTCGATTCATGATTCATGATTCATGTTTCATTTCATGATTCATGATTCATGATTCAATTCATGATTCATGATTCATGATTCAATTCATGTATCATGATTCATGATTCAATCCATGATTCAATTCATGATTCATGATTCAATTTATTATTCATGATTCATGATTCAATTTATTATTCATGATTCATGATTTAATTCAATATTCAATTCATGATTCATGATTCAATTCATAATTCATGATTCATGATTCAATTCATGATTCATGATTCAATTCCTGATTCATGATTCAATTCATGATTCATAATTTATGATTCATGATTCAATTCATGATTCATGATTTAATTCATGATTCATGATTCATGATTCATGATTCATGATTCAATTCATGATTCATGATTCATGATTCATGATTCATGATTCAATTCCTGATTCATGATTCAATTCATAATTCATAATTTATGATTCATGATTCAATTCATGATTCATGATTTAAGATTCATGATTCATGATTCAATTCATAATTCATGATTCAATTCATTATTCGAATCCTGATTCATGATTCATGATTCATGATTCATGATTCATGATTCGATTTATGATTCATGATTCATGATTCAATTCATGATTCATGATTCAATTCATGATTCATGATTCGATTCATGATTTTTGATTCATGATTCATGATTCGATTCATGATTCATGATTCATGATTCAATTCATGATTCATGATTCATGATTCATGATTCATGATTCATGATTCAATTCATGATTCATGATTTAATTCATGATTCTTGATTCATGATTCATAATTCGATTCATGATTCATGATTCATGATTCAATTCATGATTCATGATTCATGATTCATGATTCAATTCATGATTCAAGATTCATGATTCGATTCATGATTCATGATTCGATTCATGATTCATGATTCAATTCATGATTCGATTCATGATTCATGATTCGATTCATGATTCAAGATATGATTCATGATTAATGATTCAATTCATGATTCATAATTCATGATTCATGAATCAATTCATGATTCATAATTCATGATTCATGATTCAATTCATGATTCACGATTCATGATTCAATTCATGATTCATGATTCAATTCATGATTCATGATTCATGATTAGATAAATGATTCATGATTTATGATTCAATTCATGATTCATGATTCATGATTCAATTCATGATTCATAATTCATGATTCATGATTCAATTCATAATTCATGATTCATGATTCAATTCATGATTCATGATTCATGATTCGATTTATGATTCATGATTTATGATTCAATTCATGATTCGAATCCTAATTCTTATTTATGATTTATGATTTGATTTATGATTCATGATTCATGATTCATGATTCATGATTCAATTCATGATTCATGATTCGATTCATGATTCTTGATTCATGATTCATGATTTGATTCATGATTCATGATTCAATTCATGATTCATGATTCATGTTTCATTTCATGATTCATGATTCAATTCATGATTCATGATTCATATCATGTATCATGATTCATGATTCAATCCATGATTCAATTCATGATTCATGATTCAATTTATTATTCATGATTCATGATTTAATTCATTATTCAATTCATGATTCATGATTCAATTCAGGATTCAATTCATGATTCATGATTCATGATTCAATTTATGATTTATGATTCAATTCATGATTCATGATTCGATTCATGATTCATGATTCAATTTATGATTCATGATTCATGATTAATGATTCAATTCCTGATTCATTATTCAATTCATGATTCATAATTTATGATTCATGATTCAATTCATGATTCATGATTCAATTCATGATTCATGATTCAATTCATGATTCATGATTCATGATTCAATTCATGATTCATGATTCATGATTCATGATTCATGATTCAATTCCTGATTCATGATTTAATTCATAATTCATAATTTATGATTTATGATTCAATTCATGATTCATGATTTAAGATTCATGATTCATGATTCAATTCATGATTCATGATTCAATTCATTATTCGAATCCTGATTCATGATTCATGATTCATGATTCATGATTCATGATTCGAATTATGATTCATGATTCATGATTCAATTCATGATTCATGATTCAATTCATGATTCATGATTCGATTCATGATTTTTGATTCATGATTCATGATTTGATTCATGATTCATGATTCATGATTCACTTCATGATTCATTATTCATGATTCATGATTCATGATTCAATTCATGATTCATGATTTAATTCATGATTCTTGATTCATGATTCATAATTCGATTCATGATTCATGATTCATGATTTATGATTCAATTCATGATTCAATTCATGATTCATAATTCATGATTCATGATTCAATTCATGATTCATGATTCATGATTCGATTCATGATTCATGATTTATGATTCAATTCATGATTCATGATTCGATTCATGATTCATGATTCATGATTCAATTCATGATTCATGATTCATGATTCATGATTCATGATTCATGATTCAATTCATGATTCATGATTCGATTCATGATTCATGATTCATGATTCATGATTCAATTCATGATTCATGATTCAATTAATGATTCATGATTCGATTCATGATTCATGATTCAATTCATGATTCATGATTCATGATTCAATTCATGATTCATGATTCATGATTCATGATTCATGATTCAATTCATGATTCATGATTCATGATTCAATTCATGATTCATGATTCATGATTCGATTCATGATTCATGATTCAATTCATGATTCATGATTCATGATTCATGATTCATGATTCAATTCATGATTCATGATTCATGATTCAATTCATGATTCATGATTCATGATTCGATTCATGATTCATGATCCATGCTTCAATTCATGATTCATGATTTAATTCATGATTCAATTCATGATTCGATTCATGATCCATGATTCAATTCATGATTCATAATTCATGATTCATGATTCATAATTCATGATTCATGATTCGATTCATGATTCATGATTCATGATTCAATTCATGATTCATAATTTATGATTCATGAATCAATTCATGATTCATAATTCATGATTCATGATTTAATTCATGATTCATGATTCATGATTCATGATTTATGATTCAATTCATGATTCATGATTCAATTCATGATTCATGATTCATGATTCGATTCATGATTCATGATTTATGATTCAATTCATGATTCATGATTCATGATTCAATTCATGATTCATAATTCATGATAAATGATTCAATTCATGATTCATGATTAATGATTCGATTCATGTTTCATGATTCATGATTCGATTCATGATTCATGATTTATGATTCGATTCATGATTCATGATTCATGATTCAATTCATGATTCATAATTTATGATTCATGATTCAATTCATGATTCATGATTCAATTCATGATTCATGATTCAATTCATGATTCATGATTCATGATTCGATTCATGATTCATGATTTATGATTCAATTCATGATTCATGATTCATGATTCAATTCATGATTTATAATTTATGATTCATGATTCAATTCATGATTCATGATTCAATTCATGATTCATGATTCGATTCATGATTCATGATTCATGATTCAATTCATGATTCATGATTCATGATTCATGATTCATGATTCAATTCTTGATTCATGATTTAATTCATAATTCATAATTTATGATTCATGATTCTATTCATGATTCATGATTTAAGATTCATGATTCATGATTCAATTCATGATTCATGATTCGATTCATGATTTTTGATTCATGATTCATGATTCGATTCATGATTCATGATTCGATTCATGATTCATGATTCACTTCATGATTCATGAATTATGATTCATGATTCATGATTCAATTCATGATTCATGATTTAATTCATGATTCTTGATTCATGATTCATAATTCGATTCATGATTCATGATTCATGATTTATGATTCAATTCATGATTCAATTCATGATTCATAATTCA
>NW_027446112.1:140000-149738 GCF_038048845.1 Mixophyes fleayi | reverse complement strand
TGTGTATAGGCATAGTAAACACATATCATCATCATCCTCATTATCATTTATTTATATAGTGTCACTAATAGCGCAGCGCTGTACAGAGAACCCATTCACATCAGTCCCTACCCTATTGGAGCTTACAGTCTAAATTCCCTAATATAGACACACACTCACACACAGACAGAGAGGGAGAGACTAGGGTCAATTTTGATAGCAGCCAATTAACCTAACAGTATGTTTTTTGGAGTGTGGGAGGAAACCACAGCACCCGGAGGAAACCCACGCAAACACAGGGAGAACATACAAACTTCACACAGATAAGGCCATTGTTGATATAAGTACTGGCTCTGCTTACCATTGTCCAGTCTAGTACATAACTGTATTAATGCTGTGAAATATTATTACTTTGAATGCCTTAAATATGCAAGAGCGCATTTGGGTAAGTTTATGCTAATAAAAGATATATGCACTTTTCTTGCCTACCCATACTATTTAATAACCACCAAAAATTAAGCAATATGTAAGCACTGCTTCCAGTTGAAATCAGTCTGTCTGTCTGTCTATCTATCTATCTATCTATCTTTCTATCTTTCTATCTATCTATCCGTCTGTCTATCTTTAAAACTGAAAGACATCCATTAAACATACACAATGACAGCATATTTAGTGTGTAATTGATGCTAAAACACAATTCTCACTCTCCTAATATAGCTGATTTTTGACAATGAACTGCATTTTTCATGTGAAGCATTTGATGTCATAAAGATGTAAACCTCACAAAGCAATTCTGTCACTGGTCAGTTTGCTTGACAGACATCTGACTTTAAGGTACTAGCCAATGGAAACATGGTGACATGTAAATATGAAAGCACATTAGGACAAAATATGCAATAAGATAGAGGCAAAGGGAGATGGCTGCTGGGAATGTATTTCATTTATCCCAGAAAATCTTTAAATCTAAGTATTAATACTACGTTGATGTACTTTTGAAATTGGAGAGCTACTTTTTACTAAAAGTACATCTCCCTTATATAATTAAGTATAATGCAGACCTGCTCAAAAACTTAGTATAATTAAAGAAGTCTTATGCCATAAATGATGATGATGAGAGCTGCTTATGTGAATGTCTATAGTGGTTTTCTCTACCAGTGTCACTGTATTAGACAACTGTTATCAAACTTAGCAATAATGATGCATTAATCTGCCAATCAAGTGTGAAAGCTGGCTATGTGTATAGGCATAGTAAACACATATCATCATCATCCTCATTATCATTTATTTATATAGTGTCACTAATAGCGCAGCGCTGTACAGAGAACCCATTCACATCAGTCCCTACCCTATTGGAGCTTACAGTCTAAATTCCCTAATATAGACACACACTCACACACAGACAGAGAGGGAGAGACTAGGGTCAATTTTGATAGCAGCCAATTAACCTAACAGTATGTTTTTTGGAGTGTGGGAGGAAACCACAGCACCCGGAGGAAACCCACGCAAACACAGGGAGAACATACAAACTTCACACAGATAAGGCCATTGTTGATATAAGTACTGGCTCTGCTTACCATTGTCCAGTCTAGTACATAACTGTATTAATGCTGTGAAATATTATTACTTTGAATGCCTTAAATATGCAAGAGCGCATTTGGGTAAGTTTATGCTAATAAAAGATATATGCACTTTTCTTGCCTACCCATACTATTTAATAACCACCAAAAATTAAGCAATATGTAAGCACTGCTTCCAGTTGAAATCAGTCTGTCTGTCTGTCTATCTATCTATCTATCTATCTTTCTATCTTTCTATCTATCTATCTTTCTATCTTTCTATCTATCTATCCGTCTGTCTATCTTTAAAACTGAAAGACATCCATTAAACATACACAATGACAGCATATTTAGTGTGTAATTGATGCTAAAACACAATTCTCACTCTCCTAATATAGCTGATTTTTGACAATGAACTGCATTTTTCATGTGAAGCATTTGATGTCATAAAGATGTAAACCTCACAAAGCAATTCTGTCACTGGTCAGTTTGCTTGACAGACATCTGACTTTAAGGTACTAGCCAATGGAAACATGGTGACATGTAAATATGAAAGCACATTAGGACAAAATATGCAATAAGATAGAGGCAAAGGGAGATGGCTGCTGGGAATGTATTTCATTTATCCCAGAAAATCTTTAAATCTAAGTATTAATACTACGTTGATGTACTTTTGAAATTGGAGAGCTACTTTTTACTAAAAGTACATCTCCCTTATATAATTAAGTATAATGCAGACCTGCTCAAAAACTTAGTATAATTAAAGAAGTCTTATGCCATAAATGATGATGATGAGAGCTGCTTATGTGAATGTCTATAGTGGTTTTCTCTACCAGTGTCACTGTATTAGACAACTGTTATCAAACTTAGCAATAATGATGCATTAATCTGCCAATCAAGTGTGAAAGCTGGCTATGTGTATAGAGGCATAGTAAACACATATCATCATCATCCTCATTATCATTTATTTATATAGTGTCACTAATAGCGCAGCGCTGTACAGAGAACCCATTCACATCAGTCCCTACCCTATTGGAGCTTACAGTCTAAATTCCCTAATATAGACACACACTCACACACAGACAGAGAGGGAGAGACTAGGGTCAATTTTGATAGCAGCCAATTAACCTAACAGTATGTTTTTTGGAGTGTGGGAGGAAACCACAGCACCCGGAGGAAACCCACGCAAACACAGGGAGAACATACAAACTTCACACAGATAAGGCCATTGTTGATATAAGTACTGGCTCTGCTTACCATTGTCCAGTCTAGTACATAACTGTATTAATGCTGTGAAATATTATTACTTTGAATGCCTTAAATATGCAAGAGCGCATTTGGGTAAGTTTATGCTAATAAAAGATATATGCACTTTTCTTGCCTACCCATACTATTTAATAACCACCAAAAATTAAGCAATATGTAAGCACTGCTTCCAGTTGAAATCAGTCTGTCTGTCTGTCTATCTATCTATCTATCTATCTTTCTATCTTTCTATCTATCTATCCGTCTGTCTATCTTTAAAACTGAAAGACATCCATTAAACATACACAATGACAGCATATTTAGTGTGTAATTGATGCTAAAACACAATTCTCACTCTCCTAATATAGCTGATTTTTGACAATGAACTGCATTTTTCATGTGAAGCATTTGATGTCATAAAGATGTAAACCTCACAAAGCAATTCTGTCACTGGTCAGTTTGCTTGACAGACATCTGACTTTAAGGTACTAGCCAATGGAAACATGGTGACATGTAAATATGAAAGCACATTAGGACAAAATATGCAATAAGATAGAGGCAAAGGGAGATGGCTGCTGGGAATGTATTTCATTTATCCCAGAAAATCTTTAAATCTAAGTATTAATACTACGTTGATGTACTTTTGAAATTGGAGAGCTACTTTTTACTAAAAGTACATCTCCCTTATATAATTAAGTATAATGCAGACCTGCTCAAAAACTTAGTATAATTAAAGAAGTCTTATGCCATAAATGATGATGATGAGAGCTGCTTATGTGAATGTCTATAGTGGTTTTCTCTACCAGTGTCACTGTATTAGACAACTGTTATCAAACTTAGCAATAATGATGCATTAATCTGCCAATCAAGTGTGAAAGCTGGCTATGTGTATAGGCATAGTAAACACATATCATCATCATCCTCATTATCATTTATTTATATAGTGTCACTAATAGCGCAGCGCTGTACAGAGAACCCATTCACATCAGTCCCTACCCTATTGGAGCTTACAGTCTAAATTCCCTAATATAGACACACACTCACACACAGACAGAGAGGGAGAGACTAGGGTCAATTTTGATAGCAGCCAATTAACCTAACAGTATGTTTTTTGGAGTGTGGGAGGAAACCACAGCACCCGGAGGAAACCCACGCAAACACAGGGAGAACATACAAACTTCACACAGATAAGGCCATTGTTGATATAAGTACTGGCTCTGCTTACCATTGTCCAGTCTAGTACATAACTGTATTAATGCTGTGAAATATTATTACTTTGAATGCCTTAAATATGCAAGAGCGCATTTGGGTAAGTTTATGCTAATAAAAGATATATGCACTTTTCTTGCCTACCCATACTATTTAATAACCACCAAAAATTAAGCAATATGTAAGCACTGCTTCCAGTTGAAATCAGTCTGTCTGTCTGTCTATCTATCTATCTATCTATCTTTCTATCTTTCTATCTATCTATCTTTCTATCTTTCTATCTATCTATCCGTCTGTCTATCTTTAAAACTGAAAGACATCCATTAAACATACACAATGACAGCATATTTAGTGTGTAATTGATGCTAAAACACAATTCTCACTCTCCTAATATAGCTGATTTTTGACAATGAACTGCATTTTTCATGTGAAGCATTTGATGTCATAAAGATGTAAACCTCACAAAGCAATTCTGTCACTGGTCAGTTTGCTTGACAGACATCTGACTTTAAGGTACTAGCCAATGGAAACATGGTGACATGTAAATATGAAAGCACATTAGGACAAAATATGCAATAAGATAGAGGCAAAGGGAGATGGCTGCTGGGAATGTATTTCATTTATCCCAGAAAATCTTTAAATCTAAGTATTAATACTACGTTGATGTACTTTTGAAATTGGAGAGCTACTTTTTACTAAAAGTACATCTCCCTTATATAATTAAGTATAATGCAGACCTGCTCAAAAACTTAGTATAATTAAAGAAGTCTTATGCCATAAATGATGATGATGAGAGCTGCTTATGTGAATGTCTATAGTGGTTTTCTCTACCAGTGTCACTGTATTAGACAACTGTTATCAAACTTAGCAATAATGATGCATTAATCTGCCAATCAAGTGTGAAAGCTGGCTATGTGTATAGAGGCATAGTAAACACATATCATCATCATCCTCATTATCATTTATTTATATAGTGTCACTAATAGCGCAGCGCTGTACAGAGAACCCATTCACATCAGTCCCTACCCTATTGGAGCTTACAGTCTAAATTCCCTAATATAGACACACACTCACACACAGACAGAGAGGGAGAGACTAGGGTCAATTTTGATAGCAGCCAATTAACCTAACAGTATGTTTTTTGGAGTGTGGGAGGAAACCACAGCACCCGGAGGAAACCCACGCAAACACAGGGAGAACATACAAACTTCACACAGATAAGGCCATTGTTGATATAAGTACTGGCTCTGCTTACCATTGTCCAGTCTAGTACATAACTGTATTAATGCTGTGAAATATTATTACTTTGAATGCCTTAAATATGCAAGAGCGCATTTGGGTAAGTTTATGCTAATAAAAGATATATGCACTTTTCTTGCCTACCCATACTATTTAATAACCACCAAAAATTAAGCAATATGTAAGCACTGCTTCCAGTTGAAATCAGTCTGTCTGTCTGTCTATCTATCTATCTATCTTTCTATCTTTCTATCTATCTATCTTTCTATCTTTCTATCTATCTATCCGTCTGTCTATCTTTAAAACTGAAAGACATCCATTAAACATACACAATGACAGCATATTTAGTGTGTAATTGATGCTAAAACACAATTCTCACTCTCCTAATATAGCTGATTTTTGACAATGAACTGCATTTTTCATGTGAAGCATTTGATGTCATAAAGATGTAAACCTCACAAAGCAATTCTGTCACTGGTCAGTTTGCTTGACAGACATCTGACTTTAAGGTACTAGCCAATGGAAACATGGTGACATGTAAATATGAAAGCACATTAGGACAAAATATGCAATAAGATAGAGGCAAAGGGAGATGGCTGCTGGGAATGTATTTCATTTATCCCAGAAAATCTTTAAATCTAAGTATTAATACTACGTTGATGTACTTTTGAAATTGGAGAGCTACTTTTTACTAAAAGTACATCTCCCTTATATAATTAAGTATAATGCAGACCTGCTCAAAAACTTAGTATAATTAAAGAAGTCTTATGCCATAAATGATGATGATGAGAGCTGCTTATGTGAATGTCTATAGTGGTTTTCTCTACCAGTGTCACTGTATTAGACAACTGTTATCAAACTTAGCAATAATGATGCATTAATCTGCCAATCAAGTGTGAAAGCTGGCTATGTGTATAGAGGCATAGTAAACACATATCATCATCATCCTCATTATCATTTATTTATATAGTGTCACTAATAGCGCAGCGCTGTACAGAGAACCCATTCACATCAGTCCCTACCCTATTGGAGCTTACAGTCTAAATTCCCTAATATAGACACACACTCACACACAGACAGAGAGGGAGAGACTAGGGTCAATTTTGATAGCAGCCAATTAACCTAACAGTATGTTTTTTGGAGTGTGGGAGGAAACCACAGCACCCGGAGGAAACCCACGCAAACACAGGGAGAACATACAAACTTCACACAGATAAGGCCATTGTTGATATAAGTACTGGCTCTGCTTACCATTGTCCAGTCTAGTACATAACTGTATTAATGCTGTGAAATATTATTACTTTGAATGCCTTAAATATGCAAGAGCGCATTTGGGTAAGTTTATGCTAATAAAAGATATATGCACTTTTCTTGCCTACCCATACTATTTAATAACCACCAAAAATTAAGCAATATGTAAGCACTGCTTCCAGTTGAAATCAGTCTGTCTGTCTGTCTATCTATCTATCTATCTTTCTATCTTTCTATCTATCTATCTTTCTATCTTTCTATCTTTCTATCTATCTATCCGACTAGTCTATCTTTAAAACTGAAAGACATCCATTAAACATACACAATGACAGCATATTTAGTGTGTAATTGATGCTAAAACACAATTCTCACTCTCCTAATATAGCTGATTTTTGACAATGAACTGCATTTTTCATGTGAAGCATTTGATGTCATAAAGATGTAAACCTCACAAAGCAATTCTGTCACTGGTCAGTTTGCTTGACAGACATCTGACTTTAAGGTACTAGCCAATGGAAACATGGTGACATGTAAATATGAAAGCACATTAGGACAAAATATGCAATAAGATAGAGGCAAAGGGAGATGGCTGCTGGGAATGTATTTCATTTATCCCAGAAAATCTTTAAATCTAAGTATTAATACTACGTTGATGTACTTTTGAAATTGGAGAGCTACTTTTTACTAAAAGTACATCTCCCTTATATAATTAAGTATAATGCAGACCTGCTCAAAAACTTAGTATAATTAAAGAAGTCTTATGCCATAAATGATGATGATGAGAGCTGCTTATGTGAATGTCTATAGTGGTTTTCTCTACCAGTGTCACTGTATTAGACAACTGTTATCAAACTTAGCAATAATGATGCATTAATCTGCCAATCAAGTGTGAAAGCTGGCTATGTGTATAGGCATAGTAAACACATATCATCATCATCCTCATTATCATTTATTTATATAGTGTCACTAATAGCGCAGCGCTGTACAGAGAACCCATTCACATCAGTCCCTACCCTATTGGAGCTTACAGTCTAAATTCCCTAATATAGACACACACTCACACACAGACAGAGAGGGAGAGACTAGGGTCAATTTTGATAGCAGCCAATTAACCTAACAGTATGTTTTTTGGAGTGTGGGAGGAAACCCACGCAAACACAGGGAGAACATACAAACTTCACACAGATAAGGCCATTGTTGATATAAGTACTGGCTCTGCTTACCATTGTCCAGTCTAGTACATAACTGTATTAATGCTGTGAAATATTATTACTTTGAATGCCTTAAATATGCAAGAGCGCATTTGGGTAAGTTTATGCTAATAAAAGATATATGCACTTTTCTTGCCTACCCATACTATTTAATAACCACCAAAAATTAAGCAATATGTAAGCACTGCTTCCAGTTGAAATCAGTCTGTCTGTCTGTCTGTCTATCTATCTATCTATCTATCTATCTATCTATCTATCTATCTATCTATCTATCTATCTATCTATCTATCTATCTATCTATCTATCGGTCTGTCTATCTTTAAAACTGAAAGACATCCATTAAACATACACAATGACAGCATATTTAGTGTGTAATTGATGCTAAAACACAATTCTCACTCTCCTAATATAGCTGATTTTTGACAATGAACTGCATTTTTCATGTGAAGCATTTGATGTCATAAAGATGTAAACCTCACAAAGCAATTCTGTCACTGGTCAGTTTGCTTGACAGACATCTGACTTTAAGGTACTAGCCAATGGAAACATGGTGACATGTAAATATGAAAGCACATTAGGACAAAATATGCAATAAGATAGAGGCAAAGGGAGATGGCTGCTGGGAATGTATTTCATTTATCCCAGAAAATCTTTAAATCTAAGTATTAATACTACGTTGATGTACTTTTGAAATTGGAGAGCTACTTTTTACTAAAAGTACATCTCCCTTATATAATTAAGTATAATGCAGACCTGCTCAAAAACTTAGTATAATTAAAGAAGTCTTATGCAATAAATGATGATGATGAGAGCTGCTTATGTGAATGTCTATAGTGGTTTTCTCTACCAGTGTCATTGTATTAGACAACTGTTATCAAACTTAGCAATAATGATGCATTAATCTGCCAATCAAGTGTGAAAGCTGGCTATGTGTATAGGCATAGTAAACACATATCATCATCATCATCCTCATTATCATTTATTTATATAGTGTCACTAATAGCGCAGCGCTGTACAGAGAACCCATTCACATCAGTCCCTACCCTATTGGAGCTTACAGTCTAAATTCCCTAATATAGACACACACACACACAGACAGAGAGGGAGAGACTAGGGTCAATTTTGATAGCAGCCAATTAACCTAACAGTATGTTTTTTGGAGTGTGGGAGGAAACCACAGCACCCGGAGGAAACCCACGCAAACACAGGGAGAACATACAAACTTCACACAGATAAGGCCATTGTTGATATAAGTACTGGCTCTGCTTACCATTGTCCAGTCTAGTACATAACTGTATTAATGCTGTGAAATATTATTACTTTGAATGCCTTAAATATGCAAGAGCGCATTTGGGTAAGTTTATGCTAATAAAAGATATATGCACTTTTCTTGCCTACCCATACTATTTAATAACCACCAAAAATTAAGCAATATGTAAGCACTGCTTCCAGTTGAAATCAGTCTGTCTGTCTGTCTGTCTATCTATCTATCTATCTATCTTTCTATCTATCTATCTTTCTATCTTTCTATCTATCTATCCGTCTGTCTATCTTTAAAACTGAAAGACATCCATTAAACATACACAATGACAGCATATTTAGTGTGTAATTGATGCTAAAACACAATTCTCACTCTCCTAATATAGCTGATTTTTGACAATGAACTGCATTTTTCATGTGAAGCATTTGATGTCATAAAGATGTAAACCTCACAAAGCAATTCTGTCACTGGTCAGTTTGCTTGACAGACATCTGACTTTAAGGTACTAGCCAATGGAAACATGGTGACATGTAAATATGAAAGCACATTAGGACAAAATATGCAATAAGATAGAGGCAAAGGGAGATGGCTGCTGGGAATGTATTTCATTTATCCCAGAAAATCTTTAAATCTAAGTATTAATACTACGTTGATGTACTTTTGAAATTGGAGAGCTACTTTTTACTAAAAGTACATCTCCCTTATATAATTAAGTATAATGCAGACCTGCTCAAAAACTTAGTATAATTAAAGAAGTCTTATGCCATAAATGATGATGATGAGAGCT
>NW_027446112.1:117500-135000 GCF_038048845.1 Mixophyes fleayi | reverse complement strand
AATCAAGTGTGAAAGCTGGCTATGTGTATAGGCATAGTAAACACATATCATCATCATCCTCATTATCATTTATTTATATAGTGTCACTAATAGCGCAGCGCTGTACAGAGAACCCATTCACATCAGTCCCTACCCTATTGGAGCTTACAGTCTAAATTCCCTAATATAGACACACACTCACACACAGACAGAGAGGGAGAGACTAGGGTCAATTTTGATAGCAGCCAATTAACCTAACAGTATGTTTTTTGGAGTGTGGGAGGAAACCCACGCAAACACAGGGAGAACATACAAACTTCACACAGATAAGGCCATTGTTGATATAAGTACTGGCTCTGCTTACCATTGTCCAGTCTAGTACATAACTGTATTAATGCTGTGAAATATTATTACTTTGAATGCCTTAAATATGCAAGAGCGCATTTGGGTAAGTTTATGCTAATAAAAGATATATGCACTTTTCTTGCCTACCCATACTATTTAATAACCACCAAAAATTAAGCAATATGTAAGCACTGCTTCCAGTTGAAATCAGTCTGTCTGTCTGTCTGTCTATCTATCTATCTATCTTTCTATCTATCTATCTTTCTATCTATCTATCCGTCTGTCTATCTTTAAAACTGAAAGACATCCATTAAACATACACAATGACAGCATATTTAGTGTGTAATTGATGCTAAAACACAATTCTCACTCTCCTAATATAGCTGATTTTTGACAATGAACTGCATTTTTCATGTGAAGCATTTGATGTCATAAAGATGTAAACCTCACAAAGCAATTCTGTCACTGGTCAGTTTGCTTGACAGACATCTGACTTTAAGGTACTAGCCAATGGAAACATGGTGACATGTAAATATGAAAGCACATTAGGACAAAATATGCAATAAGATAGAGGCAAAGGGAGATGGCTGCTGGGAATGTATTTCATTTATCCCAGAAAATCTTTAAATCTAAGTATTAATACTACGTTGATGTACTTTTGAAATTGGAGAGCTACTTTTTACTAAAAGTACATCTCCCTTATATAATTAAGTATAATGCAGACCTGCTCAAAAACTTAGTATAATTAAAGAAGTCTTATGCCATAAATGATGATGATGAGAGCTGCTTATGTGAATGTCTATAGTGGTTTTCTCTACCAGTGTCACTGTATTAGACAACTGTTATCAAACTTAGCAATAATGATGCATTAATCTGCCAATCAAGTGTGAAAGCTGGCTATGTGTATAGGCATAGTAAACACATATCATCATCATCCTCATTATCATTTATTTATATAGTGTCACTAATAGCGCAGCGCTGTACAGAGAACCCATTCACATCAGTCCCTACCCTATTGGAGCTTACAGTCTAAATTCCCTAATATAGACACACACTCACACACAGACAGAGAGGGAGAGACTAGGGTCAATTTTGATAGCAGCCAATTAACCTAACAGTATGTTTTTTGGAGTGTGGGAGGAAACCACAGCACCCGGAGGAAACCCACGCAAACACAGGGAGAACATACAAACTTCACACAGATAAGGCCATTGTTGATATAAGTACTGGCTCTGCTTACCATTGTCCAGTCTAGTACATAACTGTATTAATGCTGTGAAATATTATTACTTTGAATGCCTTAAATATGCAAGAGCGCATTTGGGTAAGTTTATGCTAATAAAAGATATATGCACTTTTCTTGCCTACCCATACTATTTAATAACCACCAAAAATTAAGCAATATGTAAGCACTGCTTCCAGTTGAAATCAGTCTGTCTGTCTGTCTATCTATCTATCTATCTTTCTATCTTTCTATCTATCTATCTTTCTATCTTTCTATCTTTCTATCTATCTATCCGTCTGTCTATCTTTAAAACTGAAAGACATCCATTAAACATACACAATGACAGCATATTTAGTGTGTAATTGATGCTAAAACACAATTCTCACTCTCCTAATATAGCTGATTTTTGACAATGAACTGCATTTTTCATGTGAAGCATTTGATGTCATAAAGATGTAAACCTCACAAAGCAATTCTGTCACTGGTCAGTTTGCTTGACAGACATCTGACTTTAAGGTACTAGCCAATGGAAACATGGTGACATGTAAATATGAAAGCACATTAGGACAAAATATGCAATAAGATAGAGGCAAAGGGAGATGGCTGCTGGGAATGTATTTCATTTATCCCAGAAAATCTTTAAATCTAAGTATTAATACTACGTTGATGTACTTTTGAAATTGGAGAGCTACTTTTTACTAAAAGTACATCTCCCTTATATAATTAAGTATAATGCAGACCTGCTCAAAAACTTAGTATAATTAAAGAAGTCTTATGCCATAAATGATGATGATGAGAGCTGCTTATGTGAATGTCTATAGTGGTTTTCTCTACCAGTGTCACTGTATTAGACAACTGTTATCAAACTTAGCAATAATGATGCATTAATCTGCCAATCAAGTGTGAAAGCTGGCTATGTGTATAGGCATAGTAAACACATATCATCATCATCCTCATTATCATTTATTTATATAGTGTCACTAATAGCGCAGCGCTGTACAGAGAACCCATTCACATCAGTCCCTACCCTATTGGAGCTTACAGTCTAAATTCCCTAATATAGACACACACTCACACACAGACAGAGAGGGAGAGACTAGGGTCAATTTTGATAGCAGCCAATTAACCTAACAGTATGTTTTTTGGAGTGTGGGAGGAAACCCACGCAAACACAGGGAGAACATACAAACTTCACACAGATAAGGCCATTGTTGATATAAGTACTGGCTCTGCTTACCATTGTCCAGTCTAGTACATAACTGTATTAATGCTGTGAAATATTATTACTTTGAATGCCTTAAATATGCAAGAGCGCATTTGGGTAAGTTTATGCTAATAAAAGATATATGCACTTTTCTTGCCTACCCATACTATTTAATAACCACCAAAAATTAAGCAATATGTAAGCACTGCTTCCAGTTGAAATCAGTCTGTCTGTCTGTCTGTCTATCTATCTATCTATCTATCTTTCTATCTATCTATCTATCTATCTATCTATCTATCTATCTATCTATCTATCTATCTATCTATCGGTCTGTCTATCTTTAAAACTGAAAGACATCCATTAAACATACACAATGACAGCATATTTAGTGTGTAATTGATGCTAAAACACAATTCTCACTCTCCTAATATAGCTGATTTTTGACAATGAACTGCATTTTTCATGTGAAGCATTTGATGTCATAAAGATGTAAACCTCACAAAGCAATTCTGTCACTGGTCAGTTTGCTTGACAGACATCTGACTTTAAGGTACTAGCCAATGGAAACATGGTGACATGTAAATATGAAAGCACATTAGGACAAAATATGCAATAAGATAGAGGCAAAGGGAGATGGCTGCTGGGAATGTATTTCATTTATCCCAGAAAATCTTTAAATCTAAGTATTAATACTACGTTGATGTACTTTTGAAATTGGAGAGCTACTTTTTACTAAAAGTACATCTCCCTTATATAATTAAGTATAATGCAGACCTGCTCAAAAACTTAGTATAATTAAAGAAGTCTTATGCAATAAATGATGATGATGAGAGCTGCTTATGTGAATGTCTATAGTGGTTTTCTCTACCAGTGTCATTGTATTAGACAACTGTTATCAAACTTAGCAATAATGATGCATTAATCTGCCAATCAAGTGTGAAAGCTGGCTATGTGTATAGGCATAGTAAACACATATCATCATCATCATCCTCATTATCATTTATTTATATAGTGTCACTAATAGCGCAGCGCTGTACAGAGAACCCATTCACATCAGTCCCTACCCTATTGGAGCTTACAGTCTAAATTCCCTAATATAGACACACACACACACAGACAGAGAGGGAGAGACTAGGGTCAATTTTGATAGCAGCCAATTAACCTAACAGTATGTTTTTTGGAGTGTGGGAGGAAACCACAGCACCCGGAGGAAACCCACGCAAACACAGGGAGAACATACAAACTTCACACAGATAAGGCCATTGTTGATATAAGTACTGGCTCTGCTTACCATTGTCCAGTCTAGTACATAACTGTATTAATGCTGTGAAATATTATTACTTTGAATGCCTTAAATATGCAAGAGCGCATTTGGGTAAGTTTATGCTAATAAAAGATATATGCACTTTTCTTGCCTACCCATACTATTTAATAACCACCAAAAATTAAGCAATATGTAAGCACTGCTTCCAGTTGAAATCAGTCTGTCTGTCTGTCTGTCTATCTATCTATCTATCTATCTTTCTATCTATCTATCTTTCTATCTTTCTATCTATCTATCCGTCTGTCTATCTTTAAAACTGAAAGACATCCATTAAACATACACAATGACAGCATATTTAGTGTGTAATTGATGCTAAAACACAATTCTCACTCTCCTAATATAGCTGATTTTTGACAATGAACTGCATTTTTCATGTGAAGCATTTGATGTCATAAAGATGTAAACCTCACAAAGCAATTCTGTCACTGGTCAGTTTGCTTGACAGACATCTGACTTTAAGGTACTAGCCAATGGAAACATGGTGACATGTAAATATGAAAGCACATTAGGACAAAATATGCAATAAGATAGAGGCAAAGGGAGATGGCTGCTGGGAATGTATTTCATTTATCCCAGAAAATCTTTAAATCTAAGTATTAATACTACGTTGATGTACTTTTGAAATTGGAGAGCTACTTTTTACTAAAAGTACATCTCCCTTATATAATTAAGTATAATGCAGACCTGCTCAAAAACTTAGTATAATTAAAGAAGTCTTATGCCATAAATGATGATGATGAGAGCTGCTTATGTGAATGTCTATAGTGGTTTTCTCTACCAGTGTCACTGTATTAGACAACTGTTATCAAACTTAGCAATAATGATGCATTAATCTGCCAATCAAGTGTGAAAGCTGGCTATGTGTATAGGCATAGTAAACACATATCATCATCATCCTCATTATCATTTATTTATATAGTGTCACTAATAGCGCAGCGCTGTACAGAGAACCCATTCACATCAGTCCCTACCCTATTGGAGCTTACAGTCTAAATTCCCTAATATAGACACACACTCACACACAGACAGAGAGGGAGAGACTAGGGTCAATTTTGATAGCAGCCAATTAACCTAACAGTATGTTTTTTGGAGTGTGGGAGGAAACCACAGCACCCGGAGGAAACCCACGCAAACACAGGGAGAACATACAAACTTCACACAGATAAGGCCATTGTTGATATAAGTACTGGCTCTGCTTACCATTGTCCAGTCTAGTACATAACTGTATTAATGCTGTGAAATATTATTACTTTGAATGCCTTAAATATGCAAGAGCGCATTTGGGTAAGTTTATGCTAATAAAAGATATATGCACTTTTCTTGCCTACCCATACTATTTAATAACCACCAAAAATTAAGCAATATGTAAGCACTGCTTCCAGTTGAAATCAGTCTGTCTGTCTGTCTATCTATCTATCTATCTTTCTATCTTTCTATCTATCTATCTTTCTATCTTTCTATCTTTCTATCTATCTATCCGTCTGTCTATCTTTAAAACTGAAAGACATCCATTAAACATACACAATGACAGCATATTTAGTGTGTAATTGATGCTAAAACACAATTCTCACTCTCCTAATATAGCTGATTTTTGACAATGAACTGCATTTTTCATGTGAAGCATTTGATGTCATAAAGATGTAAACCTCACAAAGCAATTCTGTCACTGGTCAGTTTGCTTGACAGACATCTGACTTTAAGGTACTAGCCAATGGAAACATGGTGACATGTAAATATGAAAGCACATTAGGACAAAATATGCAATAAGATAGAGGCAAAGGGAGATGGCTGCTGGGAATGTATTTCATTTATCCCAGAAAATCTTTAAATCTAAGTATTAATACTACGTTGATGTACTTTTGAAATTGGAGAGCTACTTTTTACTAAAAGTACATCTCCCTTATATAATTAAGTATAATGCAGACCTGCTCAAAAACTTAGTATAATTAAAGAAGTCTTATGCCATAAATGATGATGATGAGAGCTGCTTATGTGAATGTCTATAGTGGTTTTCTCTACCAGTGTCACTGTATTAGACAACTGTTATCAAACTTAGCAATAATGATGCATTAATCTGCCAATCAAGTGTGAAAGCTGGCTATGTGTATAGGCATAGTAAACACATATCATCATCATCCTCATTATCATTTATTTATATAGTGTCACTAATAGCGCAGCGCTGTACAGAGAACCCATTCACATCAGTCCCTACCCTATTGGAGCTTACAGTCTAAATTCCCTAATATAGACACACACTCACACACAGACAGAGAGGGAGAGACTAGGGTCAATTTTGATAGCAGCCAATTAACCTAACAGTATGTTTTTTGGAGTGTGGGAGGAAACCCACGCAAACACAGGGAGAACATACAAACTTCACACAGATAAGGCCATTGTTGATATAAGTACTGGCTCTGCTTACCATTGTCCAGTCTAGTACATAACTGTATTAATGCTGTGAAATATTATTACTTTGAATGCCTTAAATATGCAAGAGCGCATTTGGGTAAGTTTATGCTAATAAAAGATATATGCACTTTTCTTGCCTACCCATACTATTTAATAACCACCAAAAATTAAGCAATATGTAAGCACTGCTTCCAGTTGAAATCAGTCTGTCTGTCTGTCTGTCTATCTATCTATCTATCTATCTATCTTTCTATCTATCTATCTATCTATCTATCTATCTATCTATCTATCTATCTATCTATCTATCGGTCTGTCTATCTTTAAAACTGAAAGACATCCATTAAACATACACAATGACAGCATATTTAGTGTGTAATTGATGCTAAAACACAATTCTCACTCTCCTAATATAGCTGATTTTTGACAATGAACTGCATTTTTCATGTGAAGCATTTGATGTCATAAAGATGTAAACCTCACAAAGCAATTCTGTCACTGGTCAGTTTGCTTGACAGACATCTGACTTTAAGGTACTAGCCAATGGAAACATGGTGACATGTAAATATGAAAGCACATTAGGACAAAATATGCAATAAGATAGAGGCAAAGGGAGATGGCTGCTGGGAATGTATTTCATTTATCCCAGAAAATCTTTAAATCTAAGTATTAATACTACGTTGATGTACTTTTGAAATTGGAGAGCTACTTTTTACTAAAAGTACATCTCCCTTATATAATTAAGTATAATGCAGACCTGCTCAAAAACTTAGTATAATTAAAGAAGTCTTATGCAATAAATGATGATGATGAGAGCTGCTTATGTGAATGTCTATAGTGGTTTTCTCTACCAGTGTCATTGTATTAGACAACTGTTATCAAACTTAGCAATAATGATGCATTAATCTGCCAATCAAGTGTGAAAGCTGGCTATGTGTATAGGCATAGTAAACACATATCATCATCATCATCCTCATTATCATTTATTTATATAGTGTCACTAATAGCGCAGCGCTGTACAGAGAACCCATTCACATCAGTCCCTACCCTATTGGAGCTTACAGTCTAAATTCCCTAATATAGACACACACACACACAGACAGAGAGGGAGAGACTAGGGTCAATTTTGATAGCAGCCAATTAACCTAACAGTATGTTTTTTGGAGTGTGGGAGGAAACCACAGCACCCGGAGGAAACCCACGCAAACACAGGGAGAACATACAAACTTCACACAGATAAGGCCATTGTTGATATAAGTACTGGCTCTGCTTACCATTGTCCAGTCTAGTACATAACTGTATTAATGCTGTGAAATATTATTACTTTGAATGCCTTAAATATGCAAGAGCGCATTTGGGTAAGTTTATGCTAATAAAAGATATATGCACTTTTCTTGCCTACCCATACTATTTAATAACCACCAAAAATTAAGCAATATGTAAGCACTGCTTCCAGTTGAAATCAGTCTGTCTGTCTGTCTGTCTATCTATCTATCTATCTATCTTTCTATCTATCTATCTTTCTATCTTTCTATCTATCTATCCGTCTGTCTATCTTTAAAACTGAAAGACATCCATTAAACATACACAATGACAGCATATTTAGTGTGTAATTGATGCTAAAACACAATTCTCACTCTCCTAATATAGCTGATTTTTGACAATGAACTGCATTTTTCATGTGAAGCATTTGATGTCATAAAGATGTAAACCTCACAAAGCAATTCTGTCACTGGTCAGTTTGCTTGACAGACATCTGACTTTAAGGTACTAGCCAATGGAAACATGGTGACATGTAAATATGAAAGCACATTAGGACAAAATATGCAATAAGATAGAGGCAAAGGGAGATGGCTGCTGGGAATGTATTTCATTTATCCCAGAAAATCTTTAAATCTAAGTATTAATACTACGTTGATGTACTTTTGAAATTGGAGAGCTACTTTTTACTAAAAGTACATCTCCCTTATATAATTAAGTATAATGCAGACCTGCTCAAAAACTTAGTATAATTAAAGAAGTCTTATGCCATAAATGATGATGATGAGAGCTGCTTATGTGAATGTCTATAGTGGTTTTCTCTACCAGTGTCACTGTATTAGACAACTGTTATCAAACTTAGCAATAATGATGCATTAATCTGCCAATCAAGTGTGAAAGCTGGCTATGTGTATAGGCATAGTAAACACATATCATCATCATCCTCATTATCATTTATTTATATAGTGTCACTAATAGCGCAGCGCTGTACAGAGAACCCATTCACATCAGTCCCTACCCTATTGGAGCTTACAGTCTAAATTCCCTAATATAGACACACACTCACACACAGACAGAGAGGGAGAGACTAGGGTCAATTTTGATAGCAGCCAATTAACCTAACAGTATGTTTTTTGGAGTGTGGGAGGAAACCACAGCACCCGGAGGAAACCCACGCAAACACAGGGAGAACATACAAACTTCACACAGATAAGGCCATTGTTGATATAAGTACTGGCTCTGCTTACCATTGTCCAGTCTAGTACATAACTGTATTAATGCTGTGAAATATTATTACTTTGAATGCCTTAAATATGCAAGAGCGCATTTGGGTAAGTTTATGCTAATAAAAGATATATGCACTTTTCTTGCCTACCCATACTATTTAATAACCACCAAAAATTAAGCAATATGTAAGCACTGCTTCCAGTTGAAATCAGTCTGTCTGTCTGTCTATCTATCTATCTATCTTTCTATCTATCTATCTTTCTATCTTTCTATCTTTCTATCTATCTATCCGTCTGTCTATCTTTAAAACTGAAAGACATCCATTAAACATACACAATGACAGCATATTTAGTGTGTAATTGATGCTAAAACACAATTCTCACTCTCCTAATATAGCTGATTTTTGACAATGAACTGCATTTTTCATGTGAAGCATTTGATGTCATAAAGATGTAAACCTCACAAAGCAATTCTGTCACTGGTCAGTTTGCTTGACAGACATCTGACTTTAAGGTACTAGCCAATGGAAACATGGTGACATGTAAATATGAAAGCACATTAGGACAAAATATGCAATAAGATAGAGGCAAAGGGAGATGGCTGCTGGGAATGTATTTCATTTATCCCAGAAAATCTTTAAATCTAAGTATTAATACTACGTTGATGTACTTTTGAAATTGGAGAGCTACTTTTTACTAAAAGTACATCTCCCTTATATAATTAAGTATAATGCAGACCTGCTCAAAAACTTAGTATAATTAAAGAAGTCTTATGCCATAAATGATGATGATGAGAGCTGCTTATGTGAATGTCTATAGTGGTTTTCTCTACCAGTGTCACTGTATTAGACAACTGTTATCAAACTTAGCAATAATGATGCATTAATCTGCCAATCAAGTGTGAAAGCTGGCTATGTGTATAGGCATAGTAAACACATATCATCATCATCCTCATTATCATTTATTTATATAGTGTCACTAATAGCGCAGCGCTGTACAGAGAACCCATTCACATCAGTCCCTACCCTATTGGAGCTTACAGTCTAAATTCCCTAATATAGACACACACTCACACACAGACAGAGAGGGAGAGACTAGGGTCAATTTTGATAGCAGCCAATTAACCTAACAGTATGTTTTTTGGAGTGTGGGAGGAAACCCACGCAAACACAGGGAGAACATACAAACTTCACACAGATAAGGCCATTGTTGATATAAGTACTGGCTCTGCTTACCATTGTCCAGTCTAGTACATAACTGTATTAATGCTGTGAAATATTATTACTTTGAATGCCTTAAATATGCAAGAGCGCATTTGGGTAAGTTTATGCTAATAAAAGATATATGCACTTTTCTTGCCTACCCATACTATTTAATAACCACCAAAAATTAAGCAATATGTAAGCACTGCTTCCAGTTGAAATCAGTCTGTCTATCTATCTATCTATCTTTCTATCTATCTATCTTTCTATCTTTCTATCTATCTATCTATCTATCGGTCTGTCTATCTTTAAAACTGAAAGACATCCATTAAACATACACAATGACAGCATATTTAGTGTGTAATTGATGCTAAAACACAATTCTCACTCTCCTAATATAGCTGATTTTTGACAATGAACTGCATTTTTCATGTGAAGCATTTGATGTCATAAAGATGTAAACCTCACAAAGCAATTCTGTCACTGGTCAGTTTGCTTGACAGACATCTGACTTTAAGGTACTAGCCAATGGAAACATGGTGACATGTAAATATGAAAGCACATTAGGACAAAATATGCAATAAGATAGAGGCAAAGGGAGATGGCTGCTGGGAATGTATTTCATTTATCCCAGAAAATCTTTAAATCTAAGTATTAATACTACGTTGATGTACTTTTGAAATTGGAGAGCTACTTTTTACTAAAAGTACATCTCCCTTATATAATTAAGTATAATGCAGACCTGCTCAAAAACTTAGTATAATTAAAGAAGTCTTATGCAATAAATGATGATGATGAGAGCTGCTTATGTGAATGTCTATAGTGGTTTTCTCTACCAGTGTCATTGTATTAGACAACTGTTATCAAACTTAGCAATAATGATGCATTAATCTGCCAATCAAGTGTGAAAGCTGGCTATGTGTATAGGCATAGTAAACACATATCATCATCATCCTCATTATCATTTATTTATATAGTGTCACTAATAGCGCAGCGCTGTACAGAGAACCCATTCACATCAGTCCCTACCCTATTGGAGCTTACAGTCTAAATTCCCTAATATAGACACACACTCACACACAGACAGAGAGGGAGAGACTAGGGTCAATTTTGATAGCAGCCAATTAACCTAACAGTATGTTTTTTGGAGTGTGGGAGGAAACCACAGCACCCGGAGGAAACCCACGCAAACACAGGGAGAACATACAAACTTCACACAGATAAGGCCATTGTTGATATAAGTACTGGCTCTGCTTACCATTGTCCAGTCTAGTACATAACTGTATTAATGCTGTGAAATATTATTACTTTGAATGCCTTAAATATGCAAGAGCGCATTTGGGTAAGTTTATGCTAATAAAAGATATATGCACTTTTCTTGCCTACCCATACTATTTAATAACCACCAAAAATTAAGCAATATGTAAGCACTGCTTCCAGTTGAAATCAGTCTGTCTGTCTGTCTATCTATCTATCTATCTATCTTTCTATCTATCTATCCGTCTGTCTATCTTTAAAACTGAAAGACATCCATTAAACATACACAATGACAGCATATTTAGTGTGTAATTGATGCTAAAACACAATTCTCACTCTCCTAATATAGCTGATTTTTGACAATGAACTGCATTTTTCATGTGAAGCATTTGATGTCATAAAGATGTAAACCTCACAAAGCAATTCTGTCACTGGTCAGTTTGCTTGACAGACATCTGACTTTAAGGTACTAGCCAATGGAAACATGGTGACATGTAAATATGAAAGCACATTAGGACAAAATATGCAATAAGATAGAGGCAAAGGGAGATGGCTGCTGGGAATGTATTTCATTTATCCCAGAAAATCTTTAAATCTAAGTATTAATACTACGTTGATGTACTTTTGAAATTGGAGAGCTACTTTTTACTAAAAGTACATCTCCCTTATATAATTAAGTATAATGCAGACCTGCTCAAAAACTTAGTATAATTAAAGAAGTCTTATGCCATAAATGATGATGATGAGAGCTGCTTATGTGAATGTCTATAGTGGTTTTCTCTACCAGTGTCACTGTATTAGACAACTGTTATCAAACTTAGCAATAATGATGCATTAATCTGCCAATCAAGTGTGAAAGCTGGCTATGTGTATAGGCATAGTAAACACATATCATCATCATCCTCATTATCATTTATTTATATAGTGTCACTAATAGTGCAGCGCTGTACAGAGAACCCATTCACATCAGTCCCTACCCTATTGGAGCTTACAGTCTAAATTCCCTAATATAGACACACACTCACACACAGACAGAGAGGGAGAGACTAGGGTCAATTTTGATAGCAGCCAATTAACCTAACAGTATGTTTTTTGGAGTGTGGGAGGAAACCCACGCAAACACAGGGAGAACATACAAACTTCACACAGATAAGGCCATTGTTGATATAAGTACTGGCTCTGCTTACCATTGTCCAGTCTAGTACATAACTGTATTAATGCTGTGAAATATTATTACTTTGAATGCCTTAAATATGCAAGAGCGCATTTGGGTAAGTTTATGCTAATAAAAGATATATGCACTTTTCTTGCCTACCCATACTATTTAATAACCACCAAAAATTAAGCAATATGTAAGCACTGCTTCCAGTTGAAATCAGTCTGTCTGTCTGTCTATCTATCTATCTATCTTTCTATCTATCTATCTTTCTATCTTTCTATCTATCTATCCGTCTGTCTATCTTTAAAACTGAAAGACATCCATTAAACATACACAATGACAGCATATTTAGTGTGTAATTGATGCTAAAACACAATTCTCACTCTCCTAATATAGCTGATTTTTGACAATGAACTGCATTTTTCATGTGAAGCATTTGATGTCATAAAGATGTAAACCTCACAAAGCAATTCTGTCACTGGTCAGTTTGCTTGACAGACATCTGACTTTAAGGTACTAGCCAATGGAAACATGGTGACATGTAAATATGAAAGCACATTAGGACAAAATATGCAATAAGATAGAGGCAAAGGGAGATGGCTGCTGGGAATGTATTTCATTTATCCCAGAAAATCTTTAAATCTAAGTATTAATACTACGTTGATGTACTTTTGAAATTGGAGAGCTACTTTTTACTAAAAGTACATCTCCCTTATATAATTAAGTATAATGCAGACCTGCTCAAAAACTTAGTATAATTAAAGAAGTCTTATGCCATAAATGATGATGATGAGAGCTGCTTATATGAATGTCTATAGTGGTTTTCTCTACCAGTGTCACTGTATTAGACAACTGTTATCAAACTTAGCAATAATGATGCATTAATCTGCCAATCAAGTGTGAAAGCTGGCTATGTGTATAGGCATAGTAAACACATATCATCATCATCCTCATTATCATTTATTTATATAGTGTCACTAATAGCGCAGCGCTGTACAGAGAACCCATTCACATCAGTCCCTACCCTATTGGAGCTTACAGTCTAAATTCCCTAATATAGACACACACTCACACACAGACAGAGAGGGAGAGACTAGGGTCAATTTTGATAGCAGCCAATTAACCTAACAGTATGTTTTTTGGAGTGTGGGAGGAAACCCACGCAAACACAGGGAGAACATACAAACTTCACACAGATAAGGCCATTGTTGATATAAGTACTGGCTCTGCTTACCATTGTCCAGTCTAGTACATAACTGTATTAATGCTGTGAAATATTATTACTTTGAATGCCTTAAATATGCAAGAGCGCATTTGGGTAAGTTTATGCTAATAAAAGATATATGCACTTTTCTTGCCTACCCATACTATTTAATAACCACCAAAAATTAAGCAATATGTAAGCACTGCTTCCAGTTGAAATCAGTCTGTCTATCTATCTATCTATCTTTCTATCTATCTATCTTTCTATCTTTCTATCTATCTATCTATCTATCGGTCTGTCTATCTTTAAAACTGAAAGACATCCATTAAACATACACAATGACAGCATATTTAGTGTGTAATTGATGCTAAAACACAATTCTCACTCTCCTAATATAGCTGATTTTTGACAATGAACTGCATTTTTCATGTGAAGCATTTGATGTCATAAAGATGTAAACCTCACAAAGCAATTCTGTCACTGGTCAGTTTGCTTGACAGACATCTGACTTTAAGGTACTAGCCAATGGAAACATGGTGACATGTAAATATGAAAGCACATTAGGACAAAATATGCAATAAGATAGAGGCAAAGGGAGATGGCTGCTGGGAATGTATTTCATTTATCCCAGAAAATCTTTAAATCTAAGTATTAATACTACGTTGATGTACTTTTGAAATTGGAGAGCTACTTTTTACTAAAAGTACATCTCCCTTATATAATTAAGTATAATGCAGACCTGCTCAAAAACTTAGTATAATTAAAGAAGTCTTATGCAATAAATGATGATGATGAGAGCTGCTTATGTGAATGTCTATAGTGGTTTTCTCTACCAGTGTCATTGTATTAGACAACTGTTATCAAACTTAGCAATAATGATGCATTAATCTGCCAATCAAGTGTGAAAGCTGGCTATGTGTATAGGCATAGTAAACACATATCATCATCATCCTCATTATCATTTATTTATATAGTGTCACTAATAGCGCAGCGCTGTACAGAGAACCCATTCACATCAGTCCCTACCCTATTGGAGCTTACAGTCTAAATTCCCTAATATAGACACACACTCACACACAGACAGAGAGGGAGAGACTAGGGTCAATTTTGATAGCAGCCAATTAACCTAACAGTATGTTTTTTGGAGTGTGGGAGGAAACCACAGCACCCGGAGGAAACCCACGCAAACACAGGGAGAACATACAAACTTCACACAGATAAGGCCATTGTTGATATAAGTACTGGCTCTGCTTACCATTGTCCAGTCTAGTACATAACTGTATTAATGCTGTGAAATATTATTACTTTGAATGCCTTAAATATGCAAGAGCGCATTTGGGTAAGTTTATGCTAATAAAAGATATATGCACTTTTCTTGCCTACCCATACTATTTAATAACCACCAAAAATTAAGCAATATGTAAGCACTGCTTCCAGTTGAAATCAGTCTGTCTGTCTGTCTATCTATCTATCTATCTATCTTTCTATCTATCTATCCGTCTGTCTATCTTTAAAACTGAAAGACATCCATTAAACATACACAATGACAGCATATTTAGTGTGTAATTGATGCTAAAACACAATTCTCACTCTCCTAATATAGCTGATTTTTGACAATGAACTGCATTTTTCATGTGAAGCATTTGATGTCATAAAGATGTAAACCTCACAAAGCAATTCTGTCACTGGTCAGTTTGCTTGACAGACATCTGACTTTAAGGTACTAGCCAATGGAAACATGGTGACATGTAAATATGAAAGCACATTAGGACAAAATATGCAATAAGATAGAGGCAAAGGGAGATGGCTGCTGGGAATGTATTTCATTTATCCCAGAAAATCTTTAAATCTAAGTATTAATACTACGTTGATGTACTTTTGAAATTGGAGAGCTACTTTTTACTAAAAGTACATCTCCCTTATATAATTAAGTATAATGCAGACCTGCTCAAAAACTTAGTATAATTAAAGAAGTCTTATGCCATAAATGATGATGATGAGAGCTGCTTATGTGAATGTCTATAGTGGTTTTCTCTACCAGTGTCACTGTATTAGACAACTGTTATCAAACTTAGCAATAATGATGCATTAATCTGCCAATCAAGTGTGAAAGCTGGCTATGTGTATAGGCATAGTAAACACATATCATCATCATCCTCATTATCATTTATTTATATAGTGTCACTAATAGCGCAGCGCTGTACAGAGAACCCATTCACATCAGTCCCTACCCTATTGGAGCTTACAGTCTAAATTCCCTAATATAGACACACACTCACACACAGACAGAGAGGGAGAGACTAGGGTCAATTTTGATAGCAGCCAATTAACCTAACAGTATGTTTTTTGGAGTGTGGGAGGAAACCCACGCAAACACAGGGAGAACATACAAACTTCACACAGATAAGGCCATTGTTGATATAAGTACTGGCTCTGCTTACCATTGTCCAGTCTAGTACATAACTGTATTAATGCTGTGAAATATTATTACTTTGAATGCCTTAAATATGCAAGAGCGCATTTGGGTAAGTTTATGCTAATAAAAGATATATGCACTTTTCTTGCCTACCCATACTATTTAATAACCACCAAAAATTAAGCAATATGTAAGCACTGCTTCCAGTTGAAATCAGTCTGTCTGTCTGTCTATCTATCTATCTATCTTTCTATCTATCTATCTTTCTATCTTTCTATCTATCTATCCGTCTGTCTATCTTTAAAACTGAAAGACATCCATTAAACATACACAATGACAGCATATTTAGTGTGTAATTGATGCTAAAACACAATTCTCACTCTCCTAATATAGCTGATTTTTGACAATGAACTGCATTTTTCATGTGAAGCATTTGATGTCATAAAGATGTAAACCTCACAAAGCAATTCTGTCACTGGTCAGTTTGCTTGACAGACATCTGACTTTAAGGTACTAGCCAATGGAAACATGGTGACATGTAAATATGAAAGCACATTAGGACAAAATATGCAATAAGATAGAGGCAAAGGGAGATGGCTGCTGGGAATGTATTTCATTTATCCCAGAAAATCTTTAAATCTAAGTATTAATACTACGTTGATGTACTTTTGAAATTGGAGAGCTACTTTTTACTAAAAGTACATCTCCCTTATATAATTAAGTATAATGCAGACCTGCTCAAAAACTTAGTATAATTAAAGAAGTCTTATGCCATAAATGATGATGATGAGAGCTGCTTATATGAATGTCTATAGTGGTTTTCTCTACCAGTGTCACTGTATTAGACAACTGTTATCAAACTTAGCAATAATGATGCATTAATCTGCCAATCAAGTGTGAAAGCTGGCTATGTGTATAGGCATAGTAAACACATATCATCATCATCCTCATTATCATTTATTTATATAGTGTCACTAATAGCGCAGCGCTGTACAGAGAACCCATTCACATCAGTCCCTACCCTATTGGAGCTTACAGTCTAAATTCCCTAATATAGACACACACTCACACACAGACAGAGAGGGAGAGACTAGGGTCAATTTTGATAGCAGCCAATTAACCTAACAGTATGTTTTTTGGAGTGTGGGAGGAAACCCACGCAAACACAGGGAGAACATACAAACTTCACACAGATAAGGCCATTGTTGATATAAGTACTGGCTCTGCTTACCATTGTCCAGTCTAGTACATAACTGTATTAATGCTGTGAAATATTATTACTTTGAATGCCTT